>NC_090709.1:12222099-12522099 GCF_040954835.1 Lepisosteus oculatus | reverse complement strand
TCAGTTCGGTGATGAGGGATCAGAACTGTCCTTGTTGTAATTAGCACGAACTGCACAGGCTCTGAATCAGACCATGTCAATTAGTCTGATCAATGTAGGACACGTTAATGTAGAATTATTAAAAGGTTTATTAGTTAGTTAGTTCAGGTTTACCCACCTGAACTAATGTAGAATTATTACTTGGTCTGTCTCTTGTTTGTATATAAATGAATGTCTCTGACAACTTAATGTTAGTTTTACGATGTAGGTCAGGCGTTGACATATGCACGAGTATACTAAATGTCTCACTCCTGATTCAACTCATGTTCTATAGGAGATTGGCGATTCCTCCTGTTTCTCATACAACCATATCAGAACAGAAGCCCGTTTCACCCAGCTCTGATTCAAGATCGACTTGCATCTTTATCCCTTTTTTGTTCGTGATCATTATTTTCTTTAGTTATGATCAATATTGAACTTTTTCTAAATGAAATGACAATAATCAAACATGCAGGCAGATTTTTGAAAAGTATTCGGAATTGACAGGGTGCCCCTTTGGAACAATCGTCAGAAATTGTGAGAAAATGAAAGTTATGTAAGCTCTCACACAAAGCATTGAAGATTGGAATCTGAGTGTAAAAAAGTTACCCGTCTCCCAATGATAGGCAGGGATACACACCATGACTCGAATAGACTCAGCGAACTTTAACACCTATGATATTACGAGTGCTTTGCACGTGTCGAATTTCAAGAAGGAACTACTACAACAGTTGTGGACATAATTCAATACCACCGGCAAAGTCCAATGCCGGCAACATCTGAGAAAATAATGTTCACTCATGGAATTTGGTCTTTGAATGGCTGGCGGGAAAATTCATTTATACTCCTGTTGAACCCTCAGCTGAAACATGTTAAAATAACAACGCAGATTTGTTGCAGAACCTGACAAGAATTATTGGGTTAGCACTGTATGTATTCTTGTATATTTACTTTAATTTTAATATAAATGTAAACATGCATGCTGTATAAGCTATTGTAATTTTAAAATATGTTAGCTGAGGATGCGAAGGGGGCTATTATACCTTGTGAAACACGCAAGGAACTGTAAAAAAGGCTGTTATTTGAATAAAATTGGCGATCACAAGAAAACCACAATTTATGTGGTATTATCATCAATATCCTTCAAAATCTACGTTCAAATGAAGGATTTGAAGAAACTATGAAAAAAGCAACAGTAATAGCAGAGGATTTTGATTTTTGCTCTTCAAGTCAGCAGATCACCGTAGAGTTGCACCCCTACAAACAGCACAAAGGATGAATCCCACCACCTTCATTATTGCTGTGTTTGTGCCAGTGAAAGTAGCGTTTTTGTTATTGAAAGCATCTCGGAAGATGAAGGTGCAGTCACTTCCACATGTCATGATATCATTAGATCTGACGACAAGAGCTGAAGCCCCCCCTAGTCCAAGCCAGCAATGTGAAGATGGGTGTGGAGGAAGGTAGCGTGGCTGAGTGGTCTAAGGTACTGGATTTAGGCTCCAGTCTCTCTGGGGGCGTGGGTTTGAATCCCACTGCTGCCAAATATTAATGATTTAAGACCTGCAATACAATCAGTAAAAGCGCTTTTTGTTAGGCTGCGGGAGGTGTTTAGAGATAGACTTTCTAAAAGACAGGCTTAACATCAAGGCAGAAAAAATATTTTGTTTTCTCAACAGAAATTCTCTTTGGCACGTTCAGCTTTATGTAGGGAACAACGTCTGCCGAGATCACTTTTGAGGCAGTGCACATGATAGTGTACCGGCAAGTACATTTAATATTGGCTGTGGTGGTGAGCTGCTTTTGTCTGTGAAACTTTTAATTCTTCACGCCGAATCGTTGGCAGGGGTAAAGCTTATTAAATCTTTGAACATAGCGCTCCATCAGAAATACTTTGTTCGTGATCAAAAGAGATCAGAGGATTAACTTCATGGATTCACATAGCATACCTTACAGGAAAGATTTAAAAGGGGAATTGATTGTGCTTCCTGATGTTGTTCCTGTCGTTTCTTTGGATACAAAGGTGAATGTTCTTTGACGTTCTGCTAGAGTATCCACTGGGTGGGCTTTATCAATCAGCTCGGAGAGGTCATCAGTGCTCTGTCTCTGGAAAATAATCAGCACTGTCGTTTTTCCCTGTGCTGTCTTTTAAAACATATAAGATCACGAGTTTACAGATTTCTCCAAATAACAACTATACATTTTAACCCAGCGGTTAGCATTCCTTCAATCCAATAGTTTTACTCCGGGTAAAAAGCAGCGAAATATATAGAGAGATTATATTCAAATATTTCAACGTTCTTATTGGATTACCTGTATGGAGATATCGCTCAGAATTCCTAATATGATTTTGAGTTCAGTTTTGCTTTACTACTTTCAGAGTCTTTTATTGACCTTGCTGAAGCAGAAGAAGTGACATAATCACAAATGCGACTTACCTGTGCTGCTGTTTTTGGTTAATAATGATTATTGCAAGGAAAAAAAAACAGCTCCTTGCATTAAGAGCAAGAGCAACCAACACGCTCGCTTGCTTAGTTGGGTTTTTTTTCCGTGGTGCTCTTCCTCAGATGTAAAGTTATTTGGCGAGCAAGGACCTCTGAGAAGGAGCCTGAATCCATCAAGAACTCAGAAATTCTAATATCGCACTACTGTCTTGTGTACAGAGATCTGCTTCTTCCTTTTTGAGTGTTTTGGTGTTTAAGAGCACGCTTCCTACCTCGAATGTTAGTTTCAGGAGATGTGCTACCGGATAAATGATTATCTTGAAAAGGTTTGGGGATGCACTGGCCGGGATTAAAACCCGGCTCAATTATTTGGAAGTCACCTGTACTACCAACACACTTCTAAGAAGCACCCGCACATTTTCGCAATCCTCTCTCTCACCTACAAAGTTATGAAGACACAGACGACCAATGAAAACTAATTTGATTCACCCAAGGCTTCACTCTTCTGTTGTGATGTTGTTTTAATTAGTGTTAGCTGTGATGAGGTATTGTTTCTGTCTTTTAAAGTTTAAGAGTCTGCTCCTTTCTTCCTGGTATAGAAAAAAACATGTTCCATCTTTGTTTACAAACACCACTGTAAATTATTTGTCCATCTCTAAAGCCTGTGTGTATTGACAAGGCAATTCAAAAGCACATATTAAATAAGAACACGATCCTTCTTGTTACCATTCCCGTGGTTGGAGCGTTGTTTCGCCCTTTAACGTTCTTCTACAATATTTACAGACAGGGCTTTATCACTGGAGTTGTGTGCATCGGTCCATGAACATCAACTGTACTGCTGTTTTTCTATGCGTAATTTAATCGCAAGCACTTAAAAGATGCAAAAAGATTTCAAGGAAAACATAATTGAAAGACAGTCGAGTAAGGAGGTAGAAAAACGCTCTCCCCCATTGAAGAATCAACCACCGTCGCCCATGTGACTGGATATAAAAATAAATTATTCATTTCAATTATTCATGAAGGGTGGATTGTGGTCAGTGAACATATGCACATCTTTAAGTCAGTTCCACCATCTGTGCCATAGGGGATGTAGTTCAATGGTTTTCATGTATGAAGTTCCGAGTTCAATCCCTGGCATCACCAGATGTCTTACATTACTGTGCTCACATCGCAATCTTCTGTTGAGTGAGAACTCTTTGCTCGTGTTCATAGAGAGACAGGTTTACACAATTAAACTCAGTCACACACGAAGTGCTACAGTGTTGCTCTGCTGTTTTAAATGTACCTCCAAAGCATTTTGTTCTGTTAACTACCAAATGATTTGAACTAATTTTACATCATATTCAGGAAATCCAGAGAAGGTCATCAGACTTTTAGTGGCTGTTGAAGAAAACACCTGTTTAATCTCACCAGGGATTTCTTGAGAGATCATTCAGCAAGCGAGTTAACAGGGGTTAACGTAGAGAGTGGCGGAGGTGGGATGTCAGGGCTTGACGTCACTGCTTTATGCAAAGAATGGAGGGGTGGTCGTCAGGGCTATATGACTGTGCTTCACGCAGAGAGTGGTGGGGGTGTGATGTCAGGGCCATACGACAGTGCTTTACACAGAGAGTGGCGGAGGTGGGATGTCAGGGCCTGACAACACAGCTTAACGCAGAGAGTGGATGGGTGGGTGTCAGGGCCATATGACACTTCTTTACGTAGAGAATGGTGGGGGTGGGATGTCAGGGCTTGACGACACTGCTTTATTCAAAGAGTGGAGGGGTGGGTGTCAGGGCTATATGGCAGTGCTTTCCGCAGAGAGTGGTGGGGGTGGGATGTCAGGGCCTGAAAACACAGCTTAACGCAGAGAGTGGAGGGGTGGTGTCAGGGCCATACGACACTTCTTTACACAGAGAGTGGTGGGGGTGGGATGTCAGGGCCATATGACACTGCTTTATACAGAGAGTGGCGGGGGTGGGATGTCAGGGCCTGAAGATACTGCTTTATGCAGAGAGTGGCGGAGGTGGGATGTCAGGGCCTGACAACACAGCTTAACGCAGAGAGTGGAGGGGTGGGCGTCAGGGCCATACGACACTTCTTTATGCAGAGAGTGGTGGGGGTTGGATGTCATGGTTATACGACAGTGCTTTCCATTGAGAGTGGTGGGGGTGGGATGTTATGGCCATAAGACACTGCTTTATGCAGAGAGTTGAGGGATTGATGTCAGGGCCATACGACAGTGCTCCACTCAGGCCTCTGCTTGAATTTGTACTCCTCCTCTCTCCCTACCTCTACCTCTATGATATTTGCACTTTCTGGAGAGGCGATTTTCTCCACTTCAGTAGCCCGATTGCGTGGAGAGGGCTGTAGAATGTGGCACCGCCTTTCCTGCTCCGTCCATGACAGGCGTGCTGGTCTCTGGAGAGAGAGCACGGTCCATCAGCGCACTCCAATAAAAGCACTGGAAGCAGCTGAAACGCATTGGCGAAGCTCAGCACTGGGCCGCTGGGCACATCTTACCACCGTTTCCGTAGTGTAGTGGTTATCATGTTCGCCTCGCATGCGAAAGGCCCTCGGTTCGAAACCGGGCGGAAACAGACTGGCTTCTTTTGTCGCATACAAATGGGTTGTACAACTTTTAACTAGCAAATGGAAGAGGGCTGAAGTAAGAGACAAGATGTAAATAGGGTTAACTTAAGTCAGTTCTGCCTGAAAATTAGACTTCTAAGCAACAGGGGTTTATGGCAGGAAAGGGGGTTAACTGATAAGGATTCCAGATGCGAGGGGGCATAATCTTAAACTGACCATTTGGCCAGGGTCTCTTAACTGGCCAAATACCACGACCCCCTTACCATAACACCGAATGACGTCTGAAGCAGCAAGGAAGGACTATATAACCTAAAAGTTTGTACCGGCACATCGAACAATACTTCGGTTTTGTTGTTTCTTGTGGGAAACAAGACTTCGGCTTTATTGTTCCTTGAGTCCGTCATGGCAGTGAACAGGTCCTGGTTACAGGATCTCTAAAAAAGGAAATAAAGACTGAAATCAGATCCGACCCGCCATGCTGCCACGGTGACGGTGCACTGCCCAGTGAAAGTGGCAGCCTGTCCCTGGACTGTGGGAAACTGGAGCACCTGGAGGAAACCCCCACAGACAAGGGAGAGAACATGCAAACTCCACACAGACAGCACCCACACCCCAGGTCCAGAACTGTGACGCATGCCCGACGATGCGGAAGGGCTTTTACAAATGAGTGTGTAACTCACACTGGTGCCCAGGATGGCCTGCTACCGGAACGCAACCTAATTTTCTTAATGCAGTTTGTTCGAAGCGGTTTGCAGGAGCTGGAGGTGAGGACTGAGCTGGGGTCCAGTGTGCGAGAGTGACTACTGATGTCGTGTGTGTGTGTGTGTGTGTGTGTGTGTGTGTGTGTGTGTGTCTGGATCATTGTGAGCGCCGTCAGGTTTGTGTATTTGTTTAAACAAGAGGACGTGTCTGTGCGGGTCTGACTCTGTGTGAGGGTGCAGCTCTAACTGTGCGCGCGCGTGCGTGTCTATCTCTCTACAATGCATGAGGGGCTAAATCTGCCTCTGAGAAACTGACTTTTCAGAAGAAAAATCTATGAAAAGGCACGGCCTGGCCCTCTTCTCTTGCTCCCAACGTATAACACACTGGGGGATGAAGCTGGTGTCTTCAGCTGTAACCCTAGCTATTTATGCAAACAGCTCTTTTATGAAAAGCAGCTCTAGGCCTAGACAAGAGGAACAGATAAAACAAATCTTAGATTTATGGCTTATTCAAAGCAGACTGAGCGCTGCTATACTGTATGTAGGAGCCAGAGATGAAGAATGAGCTATTTAAGGAAATCAGGAGTGTGAGAGAGGGAGTGTGTGTTTTTCCTCCCAATAGAGAAGGCTTGTGGTTCTTTCTGCTTTTCTGCACAGGCTGCCAACGTAAGTACGTGTTGGGTTCTTGGTTTGAATACTCGAGTTGTCAGGCTGGCGTTTTTTGTTCCTATTGGAGCCCATAATTGTGAACAAGGCGCTTGAGGACGTCTCTGTGCAGGTGTGCGTTTGTAATGACGTGTGTGCGCATCTCTGTAGCGGATGTTTCAGTAAAAAAACGCATTTAAAACATTCAACCTTTTCATGTTCCTAATATTCTTTCATTCTTCACAATAATAACTAAGGTTGCTGCTGGAAGAGGTGTTAGTGGGGCCAGCAAGGGGAACTCTCACCCTGTGGTCCATGTGGGTCCTAATGCCCCAGTATAGTGACGGGGACACTGGAAAAACTGTAAACAGGTGCCGTCCTTCAGATGAGACGTAAAACCGAGGTCCTGACTCTCTGTGGTCATTAAAAATCCCGGGGTGTTTCTCGAAAAGAGTAGGGGTTTTACCCCAGTGTCCTGGCCAAATTTCCCATTGACCCTTACCAATCATGGCCTCCTAATAACCCCCATTTATGAATTGGCTTCATTACTCTGCTCTCCTCCCCACTCATAGCTGGTGTGTGGGGAGCGTTCTGGTGCACTATGGCTGCCGTCCCATCATCCAGGTGGATGCTGCACATTGGTGGTGGTGGAGGGGAGTCCCCATGTCCTGCAAAGCGCTTTGAGTGGAGTGTCCAGAAAAGCACTATATAAGTGTAAGCAATTATTATTCATTATAATGTAATAAGTCCATTATTTCTCACCCCTCCATTGCAAGGCATACACAACACAAACACCAGGAACAATTATCTCAGAAGTGAATTGCAAATGTATTGAGTTGTGATGCAACTGTAACTTGAACCTAACATGACTGTGGCGTGCATTTTTGAAATTGCATTTTCACAGCTGAAATACAAAATGAAGCTGATCGCAGTCCAAACTCAAGGTATTGTTGTAAAACTAAATATTCAACATGTTTCTACCTGTCCCTTTTCAGCTCACTCAGAAGTCCACAGCCTGCAGCCTGGTGCCTCTCTGTCTCCCCCCTCCACACTGCTGGTCCAGTGGAGGTGCTGTTTGATCCTGCACGATCTGTCCGGAATCGTATAGTCTTACTGAGCAGCGCAGGGCTCCCTGGCCCCAGGTACGAACAGTGAGTGTCAGTGCAGAACAGCTCTCTGACACTCCGCTCCCTCACTCCAGCTGATCAGGGCAACTACACAGTGAGGGACCTTAATGGAAGCAGTATCAGCACTGTGATCGTCACTGTGGGTGGTGAGCAGGTCTACAGTAGGATCACTAGAGGGCTCTATATTCTTGACAGAGTGTGTTCTTATATCATCCTCTGTCCTGATTGTCTTTCAGCTCACAGAGACAATGTCACCCTGCAGCCTGAAGCCTCTCTGTCTGTCCCTCTGTTCACTGGAGAGCCAGTGGAGGTGCTGTTTGATCCTGCAGGAGGTGGAAACTGGACCTCAGTGTGTTCTGTCCAGAACAGCACAGCCAGCTGTGTCCCCCAGTACAGTTTTTTTATTTTTGATGATTAGCCATATGTTGATTACAATATTGTACATAATGTATAATTTGAACTCGATATTTTTCAGGAGTGAATGATTGTATATTTTCAGAATAAATTTCGAAACCAAATTATTGTCCCTCGATCTCTGTCTCTCTCTCGTCCTGCTGTCTGTCTGTCCCTGCCTCTCTGTCTCTCTCTCTTTCAGCCCCGTCTGTCAGTCTGTCTGTCCTTCTCTCTCCTTCCTCTCTCTCTCTCCTTCCGCTCTCTCTCTCGGTTTGTTTGTCCCTCAATCTCAATCTTTCTCTTTGCCTGCTGTCTTTCTGTGCCTTCATCTTTGTGTCTCTCTCTCCTTCCTTTCTGTCTGTCTCTCTGTCTGTCCTGCGTTGTCCCAGCTGGGCCTGTCTCCCCGGCTCTCTGCCTTCAGCTCTGTTCGCCGATGTCCCACCAGCCCGTCTCTCTCTCAGCCTGTCTCTTGACTTGCAGGAGGAAGAGGAGGTGGAGACAGCTCCTCCGGCAGGAGAGAGGAAGAAGGTCAGTGCTGGTCCCACCCTGCCTCCTGTCCTGTCTGTGGTGGAGTTTCGCCATCTTGTCTGTCTTGTCAGCCCTGTCTGTCAGTGTCTCTCTCCTCCTCCTCTCTGTGCTGTGGTGTCCAGTCAGTGTGTCTCTCTCCTCCTCCTCTCTGTCCTGTGGTGTCCAGGCAGTGTGTCTCTCTCCTCCTCCTCTTCTCTGTCCTATGGTGTACAGTGGGTCAGTATTAGTGGGCTACACCCAGGCTCACTCACTGCGAGTGTGATCTCAGCAGAGTCTCTGTACTCTTGGGACACTTGACTCACCTGTCTCTCTCTTTCTCTCCCTGTGCTGTCCCTCTCCTGCCCCCTCTCTCCCTCCTCGGACTCCAGCTGGAGGAGGTCCAATCACCACCTCCTGTGAGACAGAAGAAAAAGAAGGTGGGTAATGCTCTGATCCTCTCTTTACTCCTGTCCAGTGTCCAGTCAGTGTGTGTGTATGAACCCCTCTCTCTCTCAGTGCAGTGTTCATGTACTGGAGTGTCCAGTCAGTGTGTCTGTATGAACCCCTCTCTCTCTCAGTGCAGTGTTCATGTCCTGGAGTGTCCAGTCCGACTCTTAACGTGACTCTCCTGTCTCTGCTTCAGAAGTGCTGGTGCGTCTTTTTAAAGTCCCTGAGCTGCATGTCGGTGGAGACAGATGATAAGGACGAGCCGATGGAGGCGGCGGAGACCGTGTGTCAGGAGAGGAAGAGCGAGGGAGAGGAGGAGCAGGCTGCCGGGAAAGACAAGAAGAAGAAGAGGAGGTGCAGGTGAGCAGACAGGGGGACGCCGCCCGGTCGTGTCTGTGATTCAAGGAGGAGTCTCCTCTTGCTGTTTGATGTCATGGTGATGTCCGTGTCTGTGTCCCTCACACCTGCAATAACAATATTCTTTCCAGGTTCCTTTCCTGGTTCTGTGCCAGCTAAGATCGGAGTCGCCTTCCCCACCAAGGACTGGACTGGACTGGACTGGACTGGAGCTGAGGGACACCAGACTGGACTGGACTGGAGCCAAGGGACCCCAGACTGTGCTGGACCGAAGCTGAGGGACCCCAGACTGCACTGGACCGGAGCTGAGAGACACCAGACTGGACTGGACTGGAGCTGAGGGACCCCAGTCTGTGCTGGACCGAAGCTGAGGGACCCCAGTCTGTGCTGGGCCAAAGCTGACGGACCCCAGTCTGTGCTGGACCGAAGCTGAGGGACTCCAGACTGTGCTGGACCAAAGCTGAGGGGCCCTAGACTGGACTGGACTGGAGCTGAGGGGCCCCAGGCTGTGCTGGACCGAAGCTGAGGGACCCCAGACTGGACTGGACCAAAGCTAAGGGACCCCAGACTGTGCTGGACTGAAGCTGAGGGACCCCAGTCTGGACCGAAGCTGAGAGACCCCAGTCTGTGCTGGACCGAAGCTGAGGGACACCAGTCTGGACTGAAGCTGAGGGACCCCAGACTGTGCTGGACCGAAGCTGAGGAACCCCAGTCTGTGCTGGGCCGAAGCTGAGGGACCCCAGTCTGTGCTGGACCGAAGCTGAGGGACCCCAGACTGTGCTGGACCGAAGCTGAGGGACCCCAGACTGGGCTGCACTGGAGCTGAGGGACACCAGACTGGACTGGATTGCACTGGAGCTGAGGGGCCCCATACTGGACTGGACCAGAGCTGAGGGGCCCCAGACTGGACTGGACCGGAGCTGAGGGACCCCAGACTGGACTGGACCGGAGCTGAGGGACTCCAGATCCCAGTCTGGACTGAAGCTGAGGGACCCCAGTCTGGACTGAAGCTGAGGGACCCCAGTCTGGACTGAAGCTGAGGGACCCCAGACTGGACTGTGGAAAACTTTCACATTATCTCCACCTGAGTCCTCAGATCGTCTGCATGACCTTGTATTATTAAGTATTATTTTAAGGTCCTGTGATGATCGTAAGATGGGGGGGGGGGTGTCCCTTGACATTAATCTGTATTGTAATTTTTGTTCTTTTGTTAAGCATCATTAAAATGTTTTTTAAAAAAAGCTTTTGGTTTTTTCCCTCCCCCCCCCGAAACGAACGAACAGAGTCTGTCTTTCTCTTTCATCCCGGAGAGTTTGTGGTTGATGGATTGAGGCCAAGAGCCCTCGTTGTCGGCGTGCCACCAGTTAGCGGGGCTAAAGCAGGGGGGGCATCGTGTCCAATACTCCTTGAAACGAGACAGATTTCAAGCCACCTCCGTCTGAAGAGAAGGAAGTTGACCACGAACTCCAGGGTGTCCTAGGAAGCTCTTTAGCCATCGTTTGCCCAGCAGCCATCTCACCCTGCAGCTCCCAGCTAGCAGCCCCCTCCCCACTGGAGCCCAGCAGGTAGAAGCCTGGTCAGTACCTGGAGGGGAGACTCCTGGGAAAAACTGAGGTTGCTGCTGGGAGAGGTGTGAGTGGGGCCAGCAGGGGGCGCTTTCACCCTGCGGTCTGTGTGGGTCCTGATGCCCCAGTATAGTGACGGGGGACTCTGGACTGTAAACAGGCGCCGTCCTTCGGATAAGACGTCAAACCGAGGTCCTGACTCTCTGTGCTCATTAACAATCCCGGGGTGTTTCTGGAGAGGAGTAGGGGTGTTACCCCAGTGTCCTGGCCTGATTCCCCCCCTGGTCTTGACCCATCATGGCCTCCTTATCACCCCCCCTCTCTGAACTGGCTCCATCCCTCTGCTCTCCTCCCCACTGAGAGCTGCTGTGTGCTGAGCGGACTGGAGCATCATCCACGTGGGGGCTGCACACTGGGGGGGCTGGAGGGGATCCCCCTGACCTGGGAAGAGCTCTGAGTGGAGAGTCCAGACTTATTAATTATTATTATTATTCGTGCTGCACTGGGCTTCAGTCCTGGTAGTGAGAGGGGGATCTGTGATCAGTACAGATACTTATGACTGTATAATAATACACGATAGAAATGGAAAACAGGGTAGCGCTGTAGTCTCTTCGAAACGTTTTGAACTGCCAGAAGAAGTTTTCACAACCCGGACTCGTGAAGGTACAGGTCTTCTCCCTTCGTCCGGAGTAAGGTGAGAGGTTATCCCCTCGGGGTGCAGTATCCCCGATGCACCCCCCCACCACCACCCAAAACGACACACACTTCTGTGACGATTGGGAGACCCCGGTTCGATCAGCCCCTGCGGTGTAGGAAACGACCCGCTGGAGAGAACACGCAGACTCCACACAGAAGGGTCACCTCGGCATTTATTCCAACAGCAAAACACCAGAGAGAAACGGGTCTCCGAAAGATGAGCGCACACCGGGAAAAACACTACGGGGTCATTACAAATGGGAATAGGAGTTCTTTTTTTCTTTTCCGGACGTCAGTTGTATCGTGTCCTGGTGATTTCTCCCGTTTCGAACGGAGTTCAATGTCACGTTTCTACTTTATTAGAGAGAGGCACTGAACTTTGGGGAACGTGACATCCACCCAGTATTACTAGTAGGTTGATAAATATAAATGTTTTTTTTCCCCCGATTGATACCTCGCGAAATATAACGATGGCCAACTCCTTAAGTCGAAATTTAAACCCTTCTCACACTACAAGACAGTCCGTCAACATCGCCGCGGCCCGAAGCGCGACCTTCGGTATGACGTTGGCCGAAGGGGGTGGGGTAAGTACGTCACAGCCGGGGGAAGCCCCTATCACGTGAGAGTGGTGCGGCGGGCGACGAGCCCCCGGGGGCGAAGAGAAGTTGATTTGCGTGGGGTGTGGAAACACTACACGACCGGGCAAGCGAGACGTTTTTTTTTTTGTTTTGTTTTTTCAGAACATCAGAACAACCGCAGAGATGACCATCGATCCACTCCGGACGTTTCCTTTTTTGTCCTTTTTGGCCTCCAAAATAAAAAAAAAAACTGGGATCCATCGTGGCGTTGCCAAATTAAAACGTCAACCACTTTTCGGGCTTTCGTGCTGTCCATGATGAAACCGTCATGGTTGTGTAAGGATACGTTACGTCACAGACCGGCGGCGCTCGGAAGTGAGGAGTGTCGTTACGTTTTTGAAACGGGCACATCAGACAAGATCTCTGACAAGATCTCTGAAAAACCCAAACCTGTAAGATTCAATTTCAATTCAGTTTTTTTTATATAGCGCCTTTCACAACAAGAATGCCCAAGGCCCCGAACAAAGGAGTTGTTCCACACCCCCGCCACCCTCTGTGTACAGTAGAGCCCCCTGTACTGACTGGAGGAGCTCACCCAGCTGTGTCTGGAGAGAAGCCGGGGTATCGGCTTCAACCACAGGGCTGGGCGGCTTGTTCCCCACCCCCACCCCCTTCTGTGTACAGAAGAGCCTCCTGTCCTGACTCCAGTAGGAAATGTCACCTGGAGGCAACACACCGGCTTCTTTTAACAGATCACCTCGGGAATCGGGAACAACGGAGCTGTGTGCGGCCGTCTGTACGGAGGGGTTCAGCGCGGGGGGGCTCCGGGTTCGGGTCTGGACCCGGGGGGGGGGGGGGAACTGTCTGTGTGGAGTCTGCATGTTCTCCCTGTGTTCTTCGGGTCCAAAGACAGGCTTTTGGGCTAATTGGCTTCTGGGAAAACTGGCCCTGGTGTGTGTGTGTCCTGTGATGGAGTGCTGTCCTGTCCAGGGTGTGTGAGTGAATGTGTGTTTGTCATGTGATGGACTGGTTCCTGTCCAGGGTGTGTGAGTGTGTGTGTCTGAGTGTCCTGTGAGGGACTGGTGTCCTGTTCAGGGTGTGTGAGTGTGTGTGTGTGTCCTGTGAGTGACTGGTGTCCTGTCCAGGGTGTGTGAGTGTGTGTGTGTCCTGTGATGGACTGGTGTCCTGTCCAGGGTGTGTGAGTGAGTGTGTGTGTGTGTCCTGTGATGGACTGGTGTCCTGTCCAGGGTGTGTGAGTGTGTGTGTCTGTGTGTCCTGTGATGGACTGGTGTCCTGTCCAGGGTGTGTGAGTGTGTGTGTCTGTGTGTCCTGTGATGGACAGATGGTACCAAGCCTGGACACCCATGAGACACTGGCTTCCTCAGAAGACTCTCACGGAGGGCACACTGTCCCTAACCCGGGACCAGAAGAAACTACAGTGATCTATAATTCCTGCGCCTCGGAAGGGTTTATGACGTCTATGTCCGGCGCCCGCGCCCGTGGACCGGCGGTTTGGCGTTGCGCTCCGCAGCTCGAGCTTCGGTGCGAGGCAGGGCGGGAGGGAGCCGATGTGGCCTCGGCGCCATCTTTGCTGGTGAGTCAATTGTGACCGTTGCGGTACAATAAACCATCAATAAACCTTTTCCCACCCCGTCCAGTATTTCTGTCGCGGCCCACGTCCCTTACAATCGACAAACTATAAAAAAACATTAGCCCTTCGCAACATTACACGCCATTTTTTTTATTTCAAACGTCCGCTAGATACGCAGGTGGCTCGATACCTGTCTCATCCTCGCCGGCGTCTTTATACCGGCAAGTGAATTTTATTTGGGGTCCCTCAGAATTGTGACAGAAATGTCAGTGAACCACAATAAAAAACGAAACTTTTTTTTTAAAGGCGGTGAATGGATTTTTTGAGTAACCGTGTAGCGACTAACGTAAGGAAAAAAAGTTGTCTTTCCCTACAAAGACGTTTTGGTACAGGACTTTCTTTAAATATCAGTTGTGCATAGCGTTTTACAAAAAGTTGATGATGATCTTGGAGATAATTGCAAAGGAAAATTGAGATAACTACCAAAACATTACGTGTGAAACGACAGGACAGAACTTTGAACCCACAAAGAAACAAAGGTATGAAATATTGCCTCGTCATGGGGGGTTGATAATTGTAGTAAGTGTTCCTAATTTTCGTAAAGAAATGTATATTATGGGAGTCACACGTGAGATTTAGTGTATATACGTTTCATATTGTGCATATATACGGGGTTAAAAAGTGGAATGAGTATGATTATAAACTCGTGTGTCCTATAATCAGATAATTTTTGAACAAGCTTTGATTAGACAGGTGAAAAACAACATCAGATCCTTTTTTTTAATATATTCTCACGTCTGAATATCAGCTTCTCCCCTCTGGCCAACATTTCAGGGCTCCCAGGTGTAGATCCCAAATTGAAACAAATATTAATTTGTTACCCAGTTAAACAGTTAATAGAAGTGAGTGACCAGGGTAAATAAAGGTGGGTCAGTGTAAACTGTTTATTCTGGACCAGACTTCGTCATGTGTGATATGTTATGACTTCTTATATTAAGTTTTATCTTTATATTTAGTTCTACATGTGTAATAGATGCGATGTGTGTCCATAAAAAGGTTTCTCCAGGGGAAAATCAAGTTCGTTTTAAAACCGTGTTCCCTTTTTAGGGTACGTTTGCATTCCAAGTGTGGGGTTTTTGCCTTTTTGTATTTTTGCTGAGACAAGTTGCCTTTCTTATACGCGGAGGGATCTGCTCGTGAGATGTCCGCTTGCTCCATTTCTGAGCTCAGTATAAGGTGTAGAAAGCATGACTGTCATCATAACCCGCATCTCACCCAGGTGTGGAATAATGTTGTGACTATTGCTTCAGCAATAACCTGCTGATTGCATGTTTCTAGATGGGTATAACAGAGATCTCAACTACTGAGGTGCCTTATTAATAAAGTCTCCACAGCCGAAGCGCTGTGTCTCTTTTCAGCTGGCGATAAACCTTTCCTCGATCCTTTGCGGACTTGTAAAACTGTTCATGATCAGAATAAAAAACGCTCACGCTAATACACAAGCACTCGTGTCTCGCCAAAGCTGACAAATAAACAGACGGACAAGCCGCACTGCACGTGTGAACAGGGGAATGAGCGAGCGAGCGGGGATAGGGCGCCTCCTGCGCTTAAAAGCTTACAGCACCTGGTATTCCCAGGCGGTCTCCCATCCAAGTACTAACCAGGCCCATCCCTGTTTAGCTTCTGAGATCAGACGAGATCAGGCGTGGTCAAGGGGGTGTGGCCGTAAGCGAGAGCGAGGTTCGCTGGCACCCTTCTTATTGAGAGGACAGCTCCGTCACCTCTTTTACGACGCTGCTTTTTTTCCCTTGCGTTTTTCTCTTCTTCCCACGTTCTCTCTCTTCACTGCCTTCGTCCCCGCTCTATTTCACTTCAGCCTTTCACTCTTGCTTCCTTCCAATGAGGACGGAGCTCTGGGAGAAAGGGCGCTATAGAGGATCGCTGTGGAGAGCTGCTGCTGTGCTTTGACATCTGAGCTCTGTGGAAAACGATCTCAATACAATTCTGAAAAACGCGACTCTCCGAACGCCAGCCGAACAAGTCTCCACAGCCGAAGCGCTGTGTCTCTTTTCAGCTGGCGATAAACCTTTCCTCGATCCTTTGTGGACTTGTAAAACTGTTCCTGATCAGAATAAAAAACGCTCACGCTAATACACAAGCACCCGTGTCTCGCCAAAGCTGACAAATAAACAGACGGACAAGCCGCACTGCACGTGTGAACAGGGGAATAAGCGAGCGAGCGGGGATAGGGCGCCTCCTGCGCTTAAAAGCTTACAGCACCTGGTATTCCCAGGCGGTCTCCCATCCAAGTACTAACCAGGCCCATCCCTGTTTAGCTTCCGAGATCAGACGAGATCAGGCGTGCTCAAGGGGGTGTGGCCGTAAGCGAGAGCAAGGCTCGCTGGCACCCTTCTTATTGAGAGGACAGCTCCGTCACCTCTTTTACGACGCTGCTTTTTTTCCCTTGCGTTTTTCTCTTCTTCCCACGTTCTCTCTCTTCACTGCCTTCGTCCCCGCTCTATTTCACTTCAGCCTTTCACTCTTGCTTCCTTCCAATGAGGACGGAGCTGCGGGAGAAAGGGCGCTATAGAGGATCGCTGTGGAGAGCTGCTGCTGTGCTTTGACATCTGAGCTCTGTGGAAAACGATCTCAATACAATTCTGAAAAACTCGACTCTCCGAACGCCAGCCGAACAAGTCTCCACAGCCGAAGCGCTGTGTCTCTTTTCAGCTGGCGATAAACCTTTCCTCGATCCTTTGTGGACTTGTAAAACTGTTCCTGATCAGAATAAAAAACGCTCACGCTAATACACAAGCACCCGTGTCTCGCCAAAGCTGACAAATAAACAGACGGACAAGCCGCACTGCACGTGTGAACAGGGGAATGAGCGAGCGAGCGGGGATAGGGCGCCTCCTGCGCTTAAAAGCTTACAGCACCTGGTATTCCCAGGCGGTCTCCCATCCAAGTACTAACCAGGCCCATCCCTGTTTAGCTTCCGAGATCAGACGAGATCAGGCGTGCTCAAGGGGGTGTGGCCGTAAGCGAGAGCAAGGCTCGCTGGCACCCTTCTTATTGAGAGGACAGCTCCGCCACCTCTTTTACGACGCTGCTTTTTTTCCCTTGCGTTTTTCTCTTCTTCCCACGTTCTCTCTCTTCACTGCCTTCGTCCCCGCTCTATTTCACTTCAGCCTTTCACTCTTGCTTCCTTCCAATGAGGACGGAGCTGCGGGAGAAAGGGCGCTATAGAGGATCGCTGTGGAGAGCTGCTGCTTTGCTTTGACATCTGAGCTCTGTGGAAAACGATCTCAATACAATTCTGAAAAACGCGACTCCCCGAACGCCAGCCGAACAAGTCTTTAAGTGGAAATCTAATAAGTAAATTGATTCTTAAAATGTAGAGAGCTTTGCAAAGAAATATATTGGGGCTTTTAGATAATATATTTCAAGGATGTAATTGCTGTGCTACAGTACGTGCAGAATTTTAGAAAACAGTGCGTCAACAAAGTACACTGTTTAGGTTACTTTAGAAGACAATGTACCAAAACAATATATGCTGTCTGGGTCTTTAGAATTAGCTGAAAGTAACTGATAAGCTTTGAATAACATATCTAGTGCTTCTTCTTTCGCTTTTTGATGTAATCTGTTTTCTCTTAGGGAAAGTGGAAGTTTTAGAATGGACAAAGCGCTGAGCTTTTTTACAGCGCAACGTCTTATGAAAACCCTGTACTGCTTGTAACAAATTGAGTCTCTGGTTGCTCCCAATATTGCTCCCTCTCTCTTGTGGCTTCCTTGATAGTTATATTTCCATGACACCGGTTTTAATGTCTGTAGATTGTATCTTATTTTTATTTTTTGTTTTGTTTCATGTTCATATTATGTGTTTTCACCCAGTTGACTCCAGTTAATAACAGTTCACCCAGTTAATAGCCACTTTTTATGCGCGAAAAACGGGTGATCTTTCTATCTCGTGATCAGCTTAGTATCTTTCTGTAAGTTTTTTTCTTCTTAATTAAACGTTTAAAATACATGAACTTCATAAAGACAACACACGTTTCGAACAGAAAAAAATCATATTCTGTTCTCTTCCTGGTATGTATAACAGATCAGCAGGTCTTATTTTCCCAATTGCTTTTTTCCACTGTATTTATCATAATGGCTAGCCAATGTCCTCTCTTAGCTAGGTAATGTTACTTGTGGATGTGCTTCTGCGTTGCATAGAAGCACATGTATCCATAGAAAGTGTATTATACTACTATTTGAGCTACAGTACATAAAAATAATTATATCGTTTTTAATTTCTTTAGGTACGTGATTCCATATTATATTCCCTATTAATCAAATTCTTAAAGTATGCTTTTGTTTACTCCGATAACGAGCACATTCACAGAAAATGTGAATATCTTATGACTTTTCACAAAGTATATAAAGTTAAGATGGTCAGAAGGAGCATGTAAAAACGTTTCCGAAACGTGGTAAAATCTTACTACATGTAAGACTTTGATGCTTAAAATGTTTAGGAAGAAAGTGGAATACTGGTGTGTATTTTTTCTTTAAACTGCCAATACCAGCCATATACAGTTTACACTATATGTTTATGTTCCTAAATTAATATAGTTTATGGTGGTGTATCGTGGTTGTAGAGGTTTGATGGGTTTACTGAGACAATTATTAATTGTAGCAGTAATCACGAGGTTGTTCGTTGTGGCTTTTAGAAAATCAATCGTCAGAACAACTAACAACGCACACACACGGGTTCAATACACGAGATACATTTATTAACATAAATTGTGCACCAAACATATACTAGTCTGCCTGGATACGAGCGGCAGACCTTACTGTGAGGGTTATCAATATACAAGGTATATAATCTCGAAGAGATGCCAACACAAAGAGATACACAACAGAGAATATATGTCAATATATATCGTTCGGTTACCAAATCGCTAATCAGTGTTATTACCCACTGTTACTCTAAACTCGGAAGTAAATACATTACTCATGAATTAAATTGATAACAACTTTTTTTGAGGTACAACTGAATTCTCGAGACAGAATGTAGAACATGGGGTTTACTTATCCACTGTGTATGGATTTGGAATCTCCCGGCACGAACACCAAACCAGCTGGCAAGCTCTGTTGCAGCCTCTGTTCCAGCAGTTGTCCAATGGGCGTTGTCCCGGCGTCCTCTGGCTACCAGTCTGAATCCATCAAGAAGACAGGAATTTTAATATCGCACTGCCGTCTTGTGTACAAAATATTTGTTCAGCTCTAACGTCTGTGTGCGTTGACAAGGCATCTCAAAAGGAGGTATTAAATAAGAAAATGATCCTTTCTGTTACCATTCCTGTGGTTGGAGCATTGTTTCACCCTTTTACGTTCTACAATATTTACAGACAAGGTTTTATCACTGGAGTTGTACAGAACAAGTGTGCATCAGTCCATGAAAATCATCAGTACTGCTGTTTTTCTATGCATAGTTTAATCAAGAGCACTTAAAAGATGCAAAAGATGGATTGTGGTCTGTGAGCACCTGCACATCTTCGGCAGTTCTCTATGTCGGGGGTGTAGCTTAGTGGTAGAGTGCTTGTCTTACATGTATGAGGTCCCAGGTTCAATCCCTAGCATCTTCAAGTGCTTTATGTTACTGTGCTCACATCGCAGTCTTCTGTCGAGTGAGAACTCTTTGCTCGTGTTCATAGAGAGCCAGGTTTACACAATTAAACTCGAAGTGCTACAGTGTTCTCTGCAGTTTTAGATGTACCTCCAAAGCATTTAGTTCTGTTAACTACCAAAGAATGTGAACTAATTTAAAGTCACATTCAGGAAATCCAGAGAACGTCTTCACACTTGTCGTGGCTGTTGCAGAAAAACCTCACCCGGGATTTCCTGAGAGATCATTCACCGAGCGAGTCCTCCCTCTGGATTCCGCACTGAGCTGAAAGCTGCGCGAATTCCTCACTGCGTGTCCTGTACTGTGTAGCACAGTGACAAGAATGCCTTGAGTTCTTTTCCGTATGTGAAGGAAAATGCAAAAGAGCATGAAAAGTATTGATGGAATAAAATATCCATGGTACAACTCGAAAAAGAACTGACGGACAAAACAATGCCATTTGATGATTACAAGAGAAACACAACCGTCCGAATATGGGCTTGGATCCTGAACGCTTGTGTTAAAAGACAAAGCAAAGGATATAACCTGTAAATGTCTTCATGTCTTACAGTTTATGAAATAACACAATTTCTTACTTTCTTGATAATTTCTTACTATTGATAGATGCTTTTTTTAATTTTAACAGAATCACAATTACAGAAATTTGGGGTTAAACTGTTATTCACATATTCTAACGAAGAGAAACGTTAGTGTCTTCCGGTGTGTGAGCCCATTTCTCAAATAAGAAAAAAATAAGTTATATACATTGAATTATTCTATTTTGTAGGCTTGCATAGTCTTATTCATATTTCAGTTAAACCTTTTCTTCTGTAGTAATTTCATTTGATATTGTATTAGTCCTGATTTACAATTTTTGGACATGGTTCATCTTAAATCATTTGTATTTAGTTTCAGTTTTGGAAAATCGTGCCCAGAAAGCTACTAAAACTGGTAATGTTTGCATAATGTGTAATGCAATAGTAGCATTTTGGGTGGGAAAACAAAAGGTATTTCTTGGTATTAATCCTAACTCTTCATAAGCGGTGTTCGAGGATTTCTCGCTTCAGATAAAGCTGTCACTACATCATAGATTTTTACTCAATCAATATCAGCAGTGTTATCGCTACCGAACGCTAAATATAGATCCTGGCAATACTAAGGAAGCAATCAATTTATACATTTTGATAATTGATATTGAGGAATAATATTATACAAATTGTGGTTTTCTGTTAATTGCCAATTTTATTGTAATTACATCTTCGTTTACAGATGTCTTGCATGTATCACAAGGTATAATAGTCGCCGTGTGTCCTCAGCTAAAATGTTTTAAAAAGTACAACAAAAGTACAATATGCTTAACAACATTTATGGTTATATCTATATTAAAATGAAGGTAAATATACCAAGATATTAAAAAACAATTGTACAGTCCTAATCTCATAATGCTTGTGAAGTTTTCCAATAAATCTGAACTGTAATTTTGAAATATTATTGCTGAGAATGGAAAGAGAATACAAAGATCAAAATCAACGAGTGAAAATACGAAAGTAGTTCATTAAACTGAGTTTCTTCCCTGAAATGATTTGATTTGCTTGCAAAGTACTGAGCAGCTTTGAAAGGATCGCGGGAATCAAATATACAGATGGGTTCAGAGTGTGCTTTCCAACTTTTGTTTAACATTTGTCTTTGATAGGGCAGAGTCGTCTTCACAATCTGGGTTACATAAACAGGAGTGACGTCAGTACAAAACAGCTTTCCTTCTTGGGGAACAACAGTTGTGTTCCATATTTCTAACTATTTTGGTTTCTGTGGTTATAGCTGTGACCTTGTGGCGCAAATGTAGCATGCCTGACTCCACATCAGAAGGCTGTGTGTTCAAATTATGTCGAGGTCTGCTTTTAGTTTTTCAGGTTCTGCTCGTCCTGAACACGGAATTCACACCATGTAGTTGAGTTCTATCTGTACACCACATAGATAATCTAAACAAAATAGAGCCCTACTGGACATACAGTTAGGATCTCACTCAGCGAATACCCTTGAACACAAGAGAGAAGGCACAGTTCACATCTGCGAAACATCACATCCGTCTTTAGAGACAGCTACATCAGAGAATGGAATCCCGGAAGTTTCAAATAACTTCTTTTAATACAGGTTCAAGCAAACCTGAAAGTTAGGGAGTTTCTGGACACTTTTGTTTTATTAAAAAGTGTCTGAAGCCTGAAAATGTAATTTGAAAAAAAAACGCTATTGGACATTAGCAGGTACTTTTTGTAACGCTTTGCTATTTCATGCTGGAAAACAGAGGAAACAGACCCAATGTTTGCTTTCAGGTGCGGTTCATTACATAATAGACATCTATTACTGAGGAGCTTGAATAAAATTTACACAAGCAAGGTAGAAGTCGAACCTACAATCTTATGATCTAAAATCAGATGTGTTATTTATTAAACTGCTGGTATTTCACATAACCTGAATTCCCCCATAGTGTGCTCAGCGTCGCTACTAGCAATATAACGCCCTGTCTAAAATTTCAAAGTGAGAAACATGTGTATTCTGATTTTTTATGAGTTTTAAAATATAATCTCTTTAAATCAGACAAAGGGTTTATGTTTCGCACTGAAATTCCAATTGATTGAGAATTCAAAGAAAGACTGTTTTCTTCCACAACACCGTATATTTATCACATCCACCAGACTCTTCAACTTCTCCAGACCTTGCTGGGTGAGCATTTGCTCCTATAAATCAGGTCACGTATCATGTTAAATCACTTCTTCTCAACACAACATTTCCCGGTCCACGTTTTCTCTATGAAAAAAAGACATTTTTCCCTTGCACGATTTCTCATTTTTTATCAAAGCATACAGAAATAAAAAAGAAGAAGAAATAGTGTTGCAAAAGAACTCTGTAGCCCTTGGGAGATGTCAAACGCATTGGACATGAAAAATGCCAGATAAAAGCTAATTCTCTTAGTTTCTCGTTGTCGGGGCTGCTACTGTATGTAAAAGAGGCCATTTGCTCTGAGAGCAGGTTCAGCGCTTTCTGAATGCAGATGTCTCAGAGCGATGTGTCCAAGTGGCTGTAAAAGGGGTTGGATGTCATGTCACCGTAGCTTAGTTGTGTCACGACCACCAGGCAGTCAAGACCAAAAAGCGTAAGCGAGCTAATCAGACCCAGCAGCAGGTGATTATTAACAAACGCCGCCGCACGAGTTAAACCACCTGCGCACACTCATTGCGGTGCGCACTGCTATTTAAACCATCTTCACCTGCTTCCCACTGCTCGGTATTGAGTCTACTCCTTGAGAGCTCTACCTGGCGGTTTTCCCCCGTACCTCGTTTATTCTGGATTTTGGATTCCCCTTCTGCCTTTTCGACTTTGCACCTCGCCTCTCGATTCGGACTGTCTGCTACCGGTGAACTTCCTGGATTACGACTTGCCTTTCGCCTTTTGACTACGACCTTGCCTCTCGTTCTGGTTTGTTCGCCTGCCTCATCTATCACCCGTGCCTGCGTCTGCACAGGATCCGTGTATCTTCTCACCAGGGATTCCTAACAAGTTGGTTAAAGTCCCTCTTTATTAAACAAAAGAACTGCGGTTTGAATCCCAGCTGTGTATTTCTTCCTATCTTGTAGTACAGAACGTACCATTTTGGGCACTCACAAAGGGCTTGATTTCGTTAAATGCATGTGTTCATTTCCTTTCTGGAAAACTTGTTTTTGATTAAATTCACACAGCTTGCGAAACATGAAATTCAGTTCTTGGTTATCAGTGCAGAAGAAATATTACCGGCCGGCAAAAAGAACGGTAAGAGATTTTTTTTTTTGGGATTCGAGAAAATTCTCCACCAGTCAGTGTCTGTGGCCCGATCGGTTAGTGCATTTGGTTGTTATCCAAAAGGTTGGTGGTTCAAGTCCAACCAGGGATGGGTTTCTTTTGTGATGTAAACATTGTTTTCGCATAGGTCGATTGGATTTTTGAGCTAAACCATAGCTATTTTAATATTTGTAGGAAATGCGACTGTTCAACACGTGTCAAAAATGTCCAATAATGCCCAACATCGCAACTCCTCAGAAAACCATATTCACCCAAGAAAAATGATCGTTGAATCGTCATTTATACTCCCGTCACATCCTCTGCTGAAATATTTTAAAAATACAATGCAGATTTGTTTGAAAACTTGACAAGCATTGTTTTGTTAGCACTGTGCAGTTGGATTTTAATATTTTGACATTTACCTTAATTTTAAACTGTAAATACTGTACAATCTATTGTAATTGTGTTGTAATATTAAAATGTTAGCTGAGGATGCAAAGGGGTGAAAGGGAAAGGCCAGAGGGTACAGTAACAACAAGGTTAGGATTGGTGGAGGTGTTGATGGTTTTTCTCTGTAGAGGATGATTGAGTTTTTTATCCTTCTCTGAAGTGAGAAACTGGAAGAGTTGGGAGTTGAGAGATCTGATGAGGTTAGTTATAAAAGGAAGTTGATGTGGAGCTGTTAGCTGTAAGAATTCCTTAATGTCTTTGATGTTGTCATCAAAGATAAACTGCAGTCAGCAAAGCTAAAAAGAAATGTATCTTTGCATACTGCCCTGTCTTTCTAACACCTGAAGAAGGCTCCACGGCCAACACGTTGTTTCCTTTCTTCTCTTTTCAGCATGGAATAACCTTTTACTTGTTCCTTTGCAGCCTACGCATGCTGACGCAGCTACTCACCTGATATTTAACATTCCTATAATCACAAATATGAATGTCCACTGTGGGTATTTTTTCCATGGTTATTTATTCTGTCATTGAAGCATATTTTATGTCATACCGAAGTGTCATAATCACTGAATTTTTTTTTTTTATTTAGAAAGTAAGAAAATGATAAATCACTATGAATTGCATTTAGCCTGTACTGATCTAGATTTTCTATATACTTTAACATGCCATGTTCACAATGTCACAACTGAAATGCAACAGTGAAGTGTTGTAATGTACATAGTGTCGGAACATTGAGATGTTTTGGTAATGAGGAAGGAGGGACATGCCATATTCACAGGGTCATATTTAAAAAAAATGGCACAGTAAAATTTCCTAAAGTTCAGGATTTTGATAGTCTGTTCAATTGTCTCTCACACCTCAATGTCAGACTTTTTAGATATTTTTATAACCAGGGGGTAGGTTTATAGCAAGAAGCAGAAAGTGCCATCACCCGTTGCTCATCCTCGGTTAACCATATATTCTCATATGCCATGTTCTAAATGTCCCATTTATATTAAAATTTCTTCTAAAATGCAAGATTTTAAGACTTTTTATGATCAGCAGGTAAGGTCGTGGTAAATATGCAGAAAGTGCCTGTGAACTTATGTTTTGCCTTTGTCTTATTTACTTATTGTGTTTGTGTTATTGTGAGTTTTGAAAATTGGTTTACAATTTTCTGAAATGTGTTTCACACAAAAATTCTATTTGGATATTCACTACTTACATATTCCCCTTTGCTGAGGATAAATACAGTAATCCATCCCGATTAGTACTTTTAAAAATTACTGTAAAGAGCCATCTACAGGTGAAAGGCGGCATAACATCACAGCAGCAGCATTTAAGGCAGAAGAAGCTGGCGAATAAGAAGCCAGATTCAGCTTCGTTAATGCAATACCATTGGGTGAGGTGGAAAAATATTTCTTGCTCTGAATCCTAACATTTGTATAGGAGGTGTTCTAGTACTTCTTGCCTCAGATAAAACTACCAATACACTTATTTCTACTCCATCAATAGCAGCAGTGTTATCGGTACTGAGTCCTAAATGTACAGATGCAGCCATTCAAAATGGGTGAGGTATTTCGCGGCATACCCCGGTGGGCGTGTCGCGGTATCACGCAGTTCACGTGTGTCACGTGACTTACTATCTGGCGTCGCCTTGTAAAACCGCCAGGGGGAGCTTAACCTCTCATGTACAGCATTTGAGCCTTTAATTTTGAACTGTGTATTACAGCATGTTAATCATCAGTCATTAAAATGTTGGTATATATTATGAAAGCAAGATTGCTCAGTTGGACAGAAGTACACAACCTACCTTTATCAGAAATATTTATGCATCAAAGCCTTTACTGAAGATATTACTAATAGTATTAATAATGGATGACTTTGGACAAGCTGTATACTCAAAGTATAATTTCTTTAGCACATTTGTACAAGCACTTGGAATCTGTCCAAGCCATACTTTGTCAGGCATTTTGTTTTACTTCAACAGGCATAAAAACTTCCTTGCTTTTAACAGGGCGTTTCATAATTTCTAGCTACGAAAATGATTTAAAATGCGACACCTATCATTCAACTAGAGCTTAAAATATCACAAGGAAAAATACACTCCGGTATTCCATTTCTCCCTAAACATTGTAAGCTTCGAAGTCTTTAACTAACGTGATACCGGAGTCAACAAGCATACTTTTAGAATTTGATTAAAAGGGAATATAATATGGAATTGCGTATCTAAAGAATTTAATAATGGTATGATTATATCCGTGTACTGCAACAGGGCTGTGTAGGGCTGTTTCGCCTGCCTGATCATTGTGTTTACAGACATTGCGTGCTGTCTTGTAGCCTACTGGTCTAGGTGAGTGACTACCAACTGGCAGGTTGTGTGTTCGAATCCAGCTGGTGCTGGACTTTTATTTTAACAAACATTTCTTCGAAAAAATAGGTAAGCGATATTATGGACAATCAATTGACTTTTATATTTCAAAATATCTCAACATGATCGATATTTGCGATATTTTGAACATATCTTCCCTTCTGACAGCGGTTCCTGCTTCTATTGTGTGTGTGTGTGCAACAGTAAATATTTGTTATTGTTAGCAAAATATTTTGAATTATATTTAACCCTATTTTTTCTTTAGTTTTGTATTTAACTTATTATATGATAGTCAGACTTAATGTATATTTGAACAATGAAAATATATTTTTAGAAGATTTTACATTAAGCACTTAAAATTAATATGGTTAATAATAGTAAACTGTAACATGCTGTAACAAGATCGGTTACAAGAAGAAAATGCTTTCAGAGAAAATGTTTCAACCAAACCTGTTCCCACACACCCCGCCCCCACTACCGTTAGAATATACACAAACATTTTAGCGTTTCATTCTGAGCAGAAGACCCTCACACCTGAAGAGTGCTGGCTGTGATGAATTAAACCGGTTTTACAGGTTTCAATCACAGACCATGTGACATGGGACTCAGTAAACTACAGTAACACCGTATTTGATAACGCTTTAAAAATGCTATAAAATAATGTGACTTGGCACAGAACAAGTTTACAACACAGTACAAAGATAAATGCTGACCATGACTTTAGAAGCATAAATTGCCTTACACTCAATTTAAACACAAGCTGTCTTTAGCCCTCTAAGCTGGTTCATACAGAAATGTAGAGATCCAGGCTTGGAACACACAGCTTCATTAGCGAATACATATGCAGGACAACTAGAGAAGACGTTTTACAGAGGATGGATTTTTAGAAACATCCCATCAGACATCCCATCATATTCACAACGTGAAATCTAGAAAATAATATTACGTAACCAAAATCCGCAATATGGAAACAGAACCTGTGTAATTGTTGATAGATGATGTACTCGTAACATTTTTTCAAGATGAACTACAACATTTAAAAAATGACTTGTATGTACTTGATATCTCTAATCAATCCACGGGTCCCAGCACAAAATGAAACTAAAACGCATACCGTTTCGCGCTTCTTATTAGTTGCTCAAAAGTAATTTGACCGTATGAAATGCATAATATAAACCTAGAAACATATACGTGAGCAGTACTTAAGCACTGTAGTATCGGTGTTAAGACATACCTCTCAAATACTGTAAATCAAGTTAAAAATATCTCAAGACCGATTCTGGTCGTAATGAAACCATGCAAGGGAGTTTTTATGTCCGTTGCAGTTCTTTTGCAACATGAATATAATTATATCGTTATTAATTTCTTGAGATACGCTATTCCATATTATATTCCCTTTTAATCAAATTCTAAAAGTATGCTTGTTGACTCCGGTATCACGTTAGTTAAAGACTTCGAAGCTTACAATGTTTAGGGAGAAATGGAATACCGGTGTGTATTTTTTTCTTTAAAGTACCGAGACCAGCCATATACTGTATGTTTATGTTAAGATTTCCCTTCAGTGGTAAAATTAGATATGAATATTCAATACTTAAACGGGCACAGTTAAGACATTAAATATACATATACATATTGTATACAGTACAGTTTGCATACGGTAATATGTTTATGTTACGCGATTAAAAAATAAATAAATAAAACTGGAAGGTCCAGCACCACCATTATGTTTATATGGTTGTTTTTGTTGGTTGGTTGTTATTATGGTTATTAATAATACGATTTATAGTTGAAATCTGAGCCTAAATAAAAAGAAAAAGCAAGTGATTAGGTTTATGAGCAATCTAATTACTTATTCGTTTAAAACGCTATATAAAATAAAGTTTATTATTAATTTGCTGGACAGAGCGGTGAACATTATTATGCATAAGACAAAGATAACGATCCTGATCAGTTTAGAAATCTGTGTACGCTGTAAGGTTTTTACTTCTTAAACTTTTAAAATACACGTTTTGAATAGAAAGAAATCCTCTTCCTGGTAGTGTGTATAGCACGCCAGCACGTCTTTTTTCTCCAATCAGAGGGGTGTCAGATGGTGTCAGCCAATCACCATTCTGCGTTGGGTAGCAACGGGTGACTGTTCTCAGGCGGAAGATGTAAACAGCTTAATGTTCGTGTTAAATAATTTTTTTTAATTCAATTAAACGGGCACAGTTAAGACATTAAATATACATATACATACTGTATACAGTACAGTTTGCATACGGTAATATGTTTATGTTACGCGATTAAAAAATAAATAAATAAAAATGAAAAGTCCAACACCAGCTGGATTCGAACACACAACCAGCCAGTTGGTAGTCACGCACCTAGACCAGTAGGCTACAAGACAGCTCGCATGATCAGGTAGGCGAAACAGCCTTACACAGTCCTGCCGCAGTACACGGATATAATCATACCGTTATTAAATTCTTTAGATACGCGATTCCATATTATATTCCCTTTTAATCAAATTCTAAAAGTATGCTTGTTGACTCCGGTATCACATTAGTTAAAGACTTCGAAGCTTACAATGTTTAGGGAGAAATGGAATACTGGTGTGTATTTTTTTCTTTAAAGTACCAAGACCAGCCATATACTGTATGTTTACGTTCCAAAATTAATATCGTTTATGGCCTTCACACGCGTTACAGTATGCTCCTATTCTTTTTATGCTCAGCTACTAAGATTTCCCTTCAGTGGTAAAATTCAATATCTACAACGGGCACAGTAAAGACGTTTACAGTAAGTCTTTCTACGACAGACCAACGGACCACGAGTGCCCCTGTCGGTCAACCAATCACGCACCGCGGTATCGCGTGTCATCTTACCTGCGGTATCTGTACTGCGGTGTCTGTACCGCGCACTTTGAATGGCTGCATCTGTATATTCAGAAGATGGCAAAACAGAGCACAAAGCAACTCATCGTAGCAATTAACAGGGTCTAGGAGGAGAAGCTGACCGAACAAAGTTACCGAAAATAATTTCCGTAAGACTCTTTTGTGCTCTCCAGAAGATTGAAAAGGGCAGCGGAGGACAGTCGGGCATGTAATTTCGCGAAAACTTTTGTTCTGTCTAAATTGCCAGTATTTAACACTGCACTGGGGGGGTTAATACAGACACACTGACTGGACACTCCAGTACATTAACACTGCACTGAGAGAGAGGGGTTAATACAGACACACTGGCTGACTGGACACTGCTGAACAATGCAGTACATTTACACTGCACAGAAGAGATAGTTACCGCCACGTCGATAAATAATCTGCCCACAAACATTTCCAAGACTCCAAAGTCTCCTAAATTGGCTTTCACATGGAGAAAGTGTATCAATTGACGACATATTTCTGTCCAAATTTAAAGAACAGCAATAACATTAATGAGAATATAACCAGACCACAACTAGTTTAGTTCGCAGAAAATAATCCCTCGGCAACATCACAAACCTCTCCTACTTCGCTCTGCATCTCTCCACTACAGATTCAACAGTGAGGAAGTTAAAAACACCGTTTTTAAACACAAACGTTACTAATTGAAAGTCACTGCACTTACCCGACGGCTCCGTTTCTTCATTTGTTTCTGCAGTGATTTCACAGGGAGGCATGAGTCCAACATGATCCGTCTGTCCCTGATATCCTCCTGCTCCCGACTCCTTCTCCCATAACTGCAATCGCACTTTAAAGGTCTCGTTTTCCTTCATTTGCGTTATTTCTGTCCCGAAACTGTCCTTGACACACTGTGTGATATTAATCACGGCCCGACTCACCAGGATCTGGGAGACGCTGTGGAGTTTGTCTTGAAACGAAACCTGGGAGTCAGACATCGTGTTTCAGAAAACTTCTGAAACTTCATACACAAACGATTTGAGCAAAACCCCCATGAAACAGTGAAGCTCGTTTTCCTGCTTCATTTGCGCGATTTCGGCCCCGAAAACATTGTCGACAGACATGATTTTAATCAAAACCCGTCTCGCCAGAACCTGGGAGATCCGGCGGAGTTTTTCTTCAATCGACTTCTCGGAATCATCTGTCCGGTTTCGGAAAACTTCTGAAACTTCGTGCACGATCGAGCTAAGCACAGTCTCCATGAAAGAGTGCACCTCAGTTTCCAGATTAAGCAACAGATTCTCCATGTTTTTCAGAGTCGATCTGAAAAACACAAACAATTCCTGCAGCTGCAGTCGCTGTAAACACGTGGGTTTGAACACAGAAAGCGAAACGTGCTCAAACAGAGAACTTCCGGGTTATCAGATGAACTTTCCTTAGTGACCGTTGCTATGAACTACAAATATATTAGTCGAATAAAAATAATCTGAAAAAAATAGTCCAGAATAGATATTTGCGTTATATTATAGTGTAACGTATACGGCCGACATTTTTTTATTATTTTTATTAAATGTGTAAATAATTTACAAATACAACTACAGGAGCAAAAATGGATACAAGAAAAAAAAAACACGGACAGAAAAAAAATTAACTGCCAGAGGTAACGATGTAAATTATATTTTTTACATATATCAAATGTTTTCCTTGCTTTAGCATTTTTTTTCATTGTTATAGAATTTAAATAATATTTCAACTCCATCTGAAAAGTACTAAAAAGGGGAGTATTATTGGACCGTTTTGATTTTATGAATGTGAAATTTACTAAGAATGACTAATACATTTGCTATAAATAAATGCTTTTTAAAAAAAGTTATCTTACACAGTACAATATAAAAGTCATTAAACCTAAAAAAAACACCTTTAAATGCCTACAAACAAAATTGTGCAAGTCCGTCCAAAACAACTTCACAAACACACACCTACCAAAGGTTCCCTTTCAGCCCGACAAAAAATGCACAAATCATCCTGCTCATGCTTAAATAAGTACTTTAGAGAGTACTTATTTAACTGGATAAAACTTATGAACAATTTTAAATGATATCTTTTTAACTTTATTTGTAATACAATATCCAACAGGAGTTGTCCAAACTAACTTCCAATTTATATTTTCAAATGGTGCAATCCAAAAAGATCAACTTGACGCACATGCCTTTCCTGTATAAAGTAAAAATCATCTCTCATTTTTTTACAAAACAAATCGCTTTTCTTTTTGCAACATTTCGAATACCGTTAATTTCATAGAAACATCTACCTCAATTTCTTATTTATTCCGCACGTCTGCAGTCACTGTTTACATGTCTGCATTGTTTACTTGTACGTTGTCTACTGTTTGTACAGTATATTGTCTTGATGCACTGTCTGTACTTTGTGTAAAGTATCTATAGATATATCTATATCTATGCTCTCGCAGTCTCCTTCCTCACCGCTCCTGCTCGCTTGACACTCAGTCTCTATGCCTGGGCTCGTTGAATCTCTGTCCAAGTCTTTTGGATCTTAATGACTATATGACCAAAAAATAATTTCAGGTTTACAAATTTGACACCTACTCAATTCAGAGTGCACATGTTTCTTGTTACAGAGGGGAAAAAATGCACATGAAATTTCTCATGCTCACCTATAAGGCTCTGCATGGCTTGGCACCTCATTACCTGTCTGAACTATTATCGCCCTACTCCCCACCTCGCAACCTTCTCTCTTCTAATTCTGCTCTCCTAACTGTTCCCCAAGCCCATCTACATTCTGTGGGTGACAGGGCCTTCTCCTGTTATGCCCCAAGCCCTGGAACTCTCTCCCCAAGGATATCACAGAGTCACCTTCTCTAAACTACTTCAAATCCAGACTCAAAACCCTCTTCTTTAGAAAAGCCTTTACTGAACTGGTTCCATTCTTCACCCCTCTGCTTTTCTTAGTACCACCATCCACGGTCTCCTCTATATATTGTAATTGTGTTTTATCTTGTGTATTTTTATTTATTGTTGTTGTCATTCTGTAAAGAGCTTTGAGAAGCCACCTTTTAAGGCGCTATCCCCATGTACCCCATGTATTAAGAAGACCCCCCTATTCCAGTATATTACCTGTAGTGTTATATTAAAAAAAATCATAAAAAAAGAAAGAACACTTTCACAACCCAAAGCAAGGTTGTATAAGGTGAGGGGAGCTGTATGGTGTGTAAAACACTTGGTTGTAGCATTGTGAATGTTGTGCTTCAAATGCTATTGAGTCATGAAGAGGACCTCCCTATCCCAGTGTATTGCGTGTCTAATAGGTGCCGTATTGAAAAAATCATAACAAAAACTGAAAGAGGTTTCACAACCCAAAGCAAGGCTGGGAAAGGTCAGAGGACCTGCTTAGTGTGTAAAACACTTACTTGCAGCATTGTGGGTGCTGTGGTTTAAATGCTATTGGCTTGTGAACAGCATCCCCCTATCCTAGTGCACAGTGCCACATTCAATAAAACCATGAGAAAAAGAGATTCACAACCCAAAGCTCTGCCAGTCTTCTGTGTAAACAATCATGGACATCATGATTTGAACATCATGGGTGCTGTTTTTAAAAAGCTGTTGAGTAAAGAATAGGAATTTTCCCGCAGAATGAAAACAGGAAATAAAGAAAGGGTTTCAGAAATAAAACAAAGCTTTATTCCCGTGCTGACAGTCTGGGTAATTGGAAACTGCTGTTCTGCTTCCTATGGTCATATATGAGTTTTTCGCATGAAACTCTATTGAGCAGTATTTCTGCGTTGTGAACGTATGTATACAGCGGTCCCCCAGTGTTCCAGATGGTGCGTAATTGCGCATCAATCAAAACCCCGACTGTCAGAAAAGGATAATTAGCTCACTGATATGTTTATGGAGGGGTTGTGAAAATTTTCAATGTCGTGGTCTTTAAAATGCATTTGGTTTGAAGGCGTTCTGTGTTATATGATATGTGATATGGACACAAGAATATTCGTGCGTGGAATAAAAAGACAAACTGAAGGCTGTGAGAACATTCACAATGTACTTTATACACAGAGCAATTGTATATACAAAGCAATTGTTTCATAAAAACGCTACAGGCGTGCCAAAATCGCTTTTGAACTTCAAGCTTACTTTACCCCGGTCAAAGTGATGAAGACACAGACATTCAATGAAAACGAATTTGATTCACTCAAGGCTCCGCTCTTTTGTTGTGATGTCATTTTAATTAATGTTAGCTGTGATTAGGTGTCGTTTTTGTCTCTTTTAACTTAAGAGTTAAAGAGTTTAAGAGTCTGCTCCTTTCTTCCTGGTATAGAAATAACATGTTCCATGTTTACAACCACCACTATAAATTATTTGTTCATCTCTAACGCCTGTCTGCGTTGACAAGGCATCTCAAAATGACATATTAAATAAGAACACGATCCTTCCGGTTACCATTCCTGTGGTTGGAGCGTTGTTTCGCCCTTTTTCGTTCTTCTACAATACTTACAGACAGGGCTTTATCACTGGAGTTGTACAGAAGAAGTGTGCATCGGTCCATGAAAATCATCAGTACTGCTGTTGTTCTATGCGTAGTTTAACCGAGAGCACTTAAAAGATGCAAAAAGCTTTCAAAGAAAACAGAATTAAAAGACAGTAGAGTAAGGAGGTAAAAAAGCACTCCCCCGTCGAGGAATTAACCACCGTCGCCCGTGTGACTGGATATAAAAATAACTGATTCGTTTTTGCCCAGTCTCTGGAAGCTTCAATGCGATTATTTTTCCTTCCTTATTTCTTCATTCCCATGAATTTACTCTGTAGTAGAGGAAACACGAAAGTGGGAAATTGCAGGCATTCTCCATTAGTACACACTACTGGGGATGTAGCTCAGTGGTAGAGTGCATGCTTCGCATGTATGAGGTCCCGGGTTCAATCCCTGGCATCTCCAAGTGCTCTATATTATTGTGCTCACATTGCAATCTTCTGTTGAGTGAGAACTCTTTGTTGGTGTTCATAGAGAGCCAGGTTTACACAATTAAGTTCAGTCACACACGAAGTGCTACAGTGTTGCTCTGCTGTTTTAAATGTACCTTCAAAGCATTTAGTTCTGTTAACTACAACAAATGATTTGAACTAATTTAACGTCATATTCAGGAAATCCAGAAAACGTCTCCACACTTGTCGTGGCTGTTGAAGAAATCACCTGTTAAATCTCACCCGGGATTTCTTGAGAGATCGTTCAGCGAGCGAGTCCTCCCTCTGGACCCCGCACTGAGCTGAAAGCTGCGCGAATTCCTCACTGCGTGTCCTGTACTGTTACAGGTGCTCTCGTGTAGATGTGGAGCACAGCCATAAGGACACTTTGAACTTTTTCCATATGTGAAGGAAAATTCAAAAGAGCATGAAAAGTATGGATTGTATAAAATATCCATTGGACAACTCGAGAAAGTACTGAAGGACTAAACAACGACTTTTGATGATTACAAGAGATTCAAGAAACACAACCGTCCGCACACGGGCTTGGATCCTGAACGCTTAAGTTAAGACAAAGCGAAGGATATGAACTGTAAAATCTCTTACAGTTTGTGAAATAAAACAATTTCTTACTTTCTTAATAATTTCTTACTGCTGATAGACGATTTATTGCATTTTAACAAAATTAAACTGTTATTCACACACTCTAACGAAGATAAACATTAGTGTCTTCCGGTGTGTGAGCCCATTTCTAATAAGAATAAAAAATAAGTTATATAAATTGAATTGTTCTACTTTTTATACTTACATAGTCTTATTAATATTTCAGTTAAATATTTTCTTCTGTAGTAATACTAGTCTCGATTTACAATTTTTGGACATTGTGCATCTTAAATAATTTTGTTATTAGTTTCGGTTTTGGAAAATCGCGCCTAGAACTACCAAAACTGGTAATGTTCACAAGATGTGTAATGCAATAGCGGCCTTCTGGGTGGAAAACAAAAAGTATTTCTTGGTATGAATCCTAGCTCATTTATAGGCGGCATTCTAGGACTTCTCGCTTCAGAAATCCTGTCAACGCATCGTACGTTTCTACTCCATCAATATCAGCAGTGTTATCACTACCAAACGCTAAGAATAGATCCTGGCAATCCTTCGTGAGATCTTCGTTGGAAAATTGTTTATTTTATTTAAAACAAATATTTTCAATACCATCCAAAAAGTCAAAAGTTTCAATTGCATGCAACTGATGAGATCTCTTTTCGATGGAAGTTATAAGTACATCCAAAACACGTTTCTTGTGGATCCAGAAGAGGATAATTATGAGGCTCAAAACATGCCTGTCTCTTCTTTTTTTGAGGACGAATTGATTATTGAGGTGTAATCATTGGTTCAAAACCCAAATCATCTGGTATCGCTGTTGTTTCTTTGATAGTTTCTTCAAATCCTTCAATTGATCTTCCATATCGAGGGATAATATCATACAAGTTGTGGTTTTCTTTTAATCACCAATTTTATTAAAATGTCACCTTCTTTTACAGATGTCTTGCATGTATCACAAGATATAACAGTCCTTGCATCTTCAGGTAAAATGTTTTAAAAAGTACAACAAAAGTACAATATACTGAACAGCATTTATGCTTACATGTATATTAAAATGAAGGTACATATACCAAGATATTAAAATACAATTGTACAGATTTGTTTGAAGTTTTCCACCAAATCTGCAGTGTAATTTTGAAGTATTATAGCTGAGAATGCAAGGTGAGTATGAAGATCAAATTCAATGAGTGAAAATGATTTTCTTGGAAGTTGCCGATGTTGGTCATTATTGATCATTCCAGGTATATTGACTTAGGTACTCAAATGTTTACTTGTTGTAGCTTTAAATGTGCAAAACACTCACATTTCTTTCAAATATGAAGATGTTTTACTGTATCTAGTGCTCTGTACTGGTCAATCTGGGTGCTATAAAATACCTATGGTTTGAGGTGCAGTATAAAGTGAATATTGGGGTGTCTCTAGTGCTGTGGGATGCTGCGTTTTAAATTGAGCAGCTCCTGAAGGCAGGACAAGGAGTCTTAGATAGATAGATGCAATTTCTTCTCATGGGATCAATAAAGTATCTATCTATCTTAACCTTTTGATTTGAAGGGAATGTAAATAACAGCCAGGTTGTCTCTTTGGTTGTGTTGTATCTGGTTCTGTCGACAGTGCCTTTTGTTCCTTGTGTGGATTAAATCATACTTATGAATTGATCACAAACATTTAGGCATTCTCTCCTTCTGGGGTTGATTTTATCATTGTGAGTGGCCAAAGGTTCCTTATATATTTTATTAAAAGTCTTTAATTGTACAAAATTAAGAAATTACAAATGAATGACAAAATGGTTTTAAAAAGTTTATTTTTAAAAAGGAAACGTTAAGAAAATGTCTATACATTTCTGCACATCAGAAATGTTACATTCAGAATTCTATATCAATTAATAGTTTTATTTCAGAAACATATCATATTGTACAAGAAAAAAAGACTGAATGGAATAGGGAACTTTAAGGTCTCCCTGTTTTAAAACACAAACTGCAGGTCCTGTAGACAAAGTCAAAGAGGACAGTGACTCACTGGTCAGAGCTCTCAGGTGACAGACAGTGTCAGTGTGGAAGCAGTGGAGTGAAGTGGACTCAGGTCACAGACAGTCTCAGTGCTCAGAACTGTTGTAAGACTGTGTGACTCTGTTGGTGAAGCTCTTCTGTGTCTAGACCTGCTGGAGGAGGTTCTCCCAGACAGCTCTGTCAGTCTCACAGCGCCCATCCTCTCCCTGAGAGTCATCCCCAACATCATCGTAGTCAGTCCTGTCAGGGGCAGGGGCTCCTTCTTCAGAGGGCAGTGTGTGCAGGACCCTGTCCACTCCTGGGCCAGGCTGGAGGACACCTGACAGAGAGACAGACTCATGATTTGTCAAATGAGCCAGTTATTGAAATAATATTGTTACATATTAGGATTATGGAAATTGTGAATATCAAAAATGACTGAGTAGATAAATTAAAAAATAAATTAATCATAACCCCCAACTTTTAAAGATTTTGCCAAGAATATACCTAAGCATTTGGTATAGTTAAAGGCACATAAGAGATTTGTTCTTTGGAACAGCTTTATTGAAAAAAAGTAATAGTTGAGACAATTAGTTAAATATTTGTTAACAACACTACACACAACATAAACATACAACACGCAATTACAAATTTGCTAACAAGGTGTTTTAGACACCTACATCCTAAACACCTAGAAAATCCTCAAACTGCTACCAAGTATTCAGCTTTTACAGAACACCTACATAAAAGAAAGAGATAAACCAAACCTTCTAAACCAAAGACATTACAACCTACAGTTAAATCTCTTTCTTTGTGAACCCAATTGCTACAAAATGAATGGGAACCTATCTCCCTGTTCTAAAGATGATCCCACTAGCCAGGAGAGGCACTCTTTAACTAAGGGATTCTCTAAAAAAGAAATAAAAGTTTCTAAAAACAACAGAAAGGCAAGCTCTCTTTATGAGGTTCAAAGACTAAACTCCAGTATGGTCTTTCCAGTTGATCTGGACAAGTAGTAGAAGCAAGAAGTAGCTCTCGCCTTCTATCATTCCTGGACAAGTTGATTGACAATCATTTACCCAGAACTTTATGGTTGCTTTGATCTCTGAATCTCACACCTCAGCATCTCAGCAAACATCTCCTTGCTTTGCAGCCACTAGCCATGTACTGTAATTGGAATTGGAATTGATGACATTACCCAGGTGTACCTAGATTTTTTAAAACACTTACATAGTCACAATAGTGTAGTGAATGGGGATTTTAATTTTCTGTAACAATCAGAAATTATAGCAGTATATTTTGAGAGTACTTGTAGACTTTTAGGAACTAATCAAACATAATAATCTATAGTCTCACACATGTATTCTAACCAGACAATATACAATTTATTGATATAATCATAATTTGCATAACAAACAATAAGCATAATAAACATACTGTATCTGAGAAGTACTCTGCTTTGATATCAATGGCTATTAGTGGGCTAACAGTTATAGTATACAGAATAGATGTTACAATATTGTACTCAAAAGCATTTAATAGGTTTTTTTAATTAAATTGTATCTTTTTGGAAGAATTGATGATTCAGTGTAGAATTCACTTATACTTATGAAGTATCAATGCTCTAAAACCACAGTGAGGAAGACCTAGTAATTTCTGAGCCTAGTAATTCTCTCTGCAGTCAGAGAACAGAATTCCTGGTCTTGAGGAATCTAAAGCTTTATTCTGCCCAGACCTCATTCCCTCATCATTAATCAGCTGCTGATCAATTTAAATCAATTTAAATCTGATTGGCTAGGTGTGTCAGTAGGTGGGTTTCAGTGACACTGTGATCTTTGTGATCTAACTTTGTACAATTCAGGTCACTCAGTCTTTATTGGCTGTTATTGATCCTTGTAGGACATGATAGAGTGAAGCTACCGCTACTTCAAAATGCATGATTCCCCCTGTCTTGGATGACAGTGCAACAGAGATGGATTACTGGAGGTTATCTTTCCCATCCCTGAACTACCTAACCCACACTGAGCCCCCTGGCTGTAGCCCCTTTTACCTGAAGTGGGGTCTCCCTCACTGTCCCCCACATCACTGTACCCAGAGGGTGTCTCATCAGAGAGGAGTCTCCCTGTGAACAGAAGAGCAGGTCAGTAATGGCTCTGTCATTCTGACACAGACTGGCCTGTAAGAGACCTTTTCTCTTCCAGGTAGTGTTTATTTGCAGATATGAAATTAGGTTGAGACTAATTTCTAATGACAAAGGTTACTGTGGGCTGGAACAGGGGGTACTCCTTAGTCTTATTTATAATAACTCACCTGACACAGTGTCTGGACTCTGGGGCACAGTGATGGCATCATCATAATACTCAGGGGCCTCTTCTTTCACAGAGGACATCAGCTTTCCTAAAGCACACAGAGCACAGCTTCACTGTCACACATCAGCACACTGAGTTATCTAGAGCACAGGACTGCTGGAGCTCATCAGAACACACTGATTAACTGAACATCACACAGGATCTAAAACTCCAGGCTCAAAGTACAGGAGATCAGGGGGAACCTGATTTCCAGTCCTATTCACAACTGTAATAAATGTAAAACAATTCCTAGATTTTCAAATAAGATGTTGAAGGAAAACAAGGCAGAGAAAGTTGGGCTATATTTGGACAGAGAGGGTGGTGATGTGAACCCTATGAGATATTGAAGAGGAGCCGGACACTGTCAGCAGTGACCCAGATTGAGTGTGCAGGGCTGAGATCACAGAGAGAGAGTCAGATTCATGTAACTGGTACAGAATAGTACAGACTCCGTATTCAGAGGCTGAGATCCAAGAAAGAGTAGAGAGATTCAGACTCTGTGGGAGTCCAGACTGGAGTTTAGTCTTTGAACCTCATAAAGAGAGCTTGCCTTTCTGTTGTTTTTAGAAACTTTTATTTCTTTTTTATATAATCCCTTAGTTAAAAAGTGCCTCTCCTGGCTAGTGGGAGCATCTTTAGAACAGGGAGATAGGTTCCCATTTATTCCCATTTATTTTGTAGCAATTGGGTTCACAAAGAAAGAGATTTAACTGTAGGTTGTAATGTCTTTGGTTTAGAAGGTTTGGTTTATCTCTTTCTTTTATGTAGGTGTTCTGTAAAAGCTGAATACTTGGTAGCAGTTTGAGGATTTTCTGGGTGTTTAGGATGTAGGTGTCTAAAACACCTTGTTAGCAAATTTGTAATTGCATGCTGTATGTTTATGTTGTGTGTATTGGTGCAGAGTTTCCCCATGTGATTGGACTGAAATAACCCACCTGACAAGGCATCTGGACTCTGAGGTACAGTTACAGCATCATCATAGTACTCTGGGATCTCTTCTTTCAGAGAGGTTATCGAGTCTCCTGAACCACACAGAGAGACAGAGAATTTACACTTCAGGACTCAGACTTACTTTGACCATAGAGCTGCAAAGTAATTGGAAAGTGTGATTTTAAATGTTTTGTGGTGTATAGTTAAGCCAAAACTCTAGGGTCGCTGATTAATCTGATCTGAAAGGCCGTTTTTACAGCATGCTGTTCCGCAGTCTCCTTTTCTATCAAAACCAATGAGAGCACTCCAGTATTGACCAGGTCTAGTTTTGCTCGGCATCTATGATTTGCTGATGTAGCGGCAATGCTTGTTAATAAGACAGAATTAAGCGTTGGTATGCTCCTAAAGTAGGCCCCATCTCACCCCCCATCTCTGTGGTGCAGCCACAGAGAAAGAATTCATGCAGGCTGATTTAAGATGTTTTCTTTTGATAAGAAACAAGCTCCCAGACGGGGATGCAATTAGCTAAGCCTGGCTATCATGATCAATGGTCAACCATTGGCGCCTATCAGTCTAGGGAGTGCCGAATGGACATCTGGACTGCATTCCTAAGTGTCAAGAGTAAGTGACTTATATCTCACCTTGACCAACCAATCAGGGACTGGCAGGGCGTGGTAATACCACGTGGGTCTCCAATGCCCGCCAAACTCTCAACCAATCAGCACACATCTGGGTCTTGATCAAAAAGGGAGCGCAAGCTCAGATCGGAGCTCTCCTTGGCCATTTTCGCGCATCCTCAGAGACAATCACGTGACAACTGCTGTTGTCTGCAAAAGGACTTGGACTTTGTTCTAAGCGCGAGGCCGAGGATCCCATACGTACTCAGAATTCTACCAACATGAATGCTGCGCTTGATCAACGGCAGCCTACAGTTGGACCCTCGTCGACAACCTGAAAAGCTTATTCAGAAGCAGCACTGGACCGGGAACGAACCAGCTTCTTCCCAGGCAAAAGAGTGACTTGTGAGGACTCGCAGTCACACTCTGTGCATAGAGACTTTCTACTAGCCAGCCGGACTGCTGGTAGATCTCCTCGGATCAACGACTGCCCTGCGCGCCGCAGTCAGATTCCTCCGCCCGTCCTACTCCGAGCTGTACCTCAACTGGTTGGCCGGTAGCCAGAGGACGCCGACACAACGCCCATTGGACAACCGCTGGAACAGAGGCTGCAACAGAGCCTGTCAGCTGGTTTGGTGTTCGTGCCGGGAATTCCAAATCCATACACAGTGGATAAGTAAACCCCATGTTCTACATTGCATCTCGAGAATTCAATTGTACCTCAACACAAGATGTTATCAATTTAATTCATGAGTAATGTATTTACTTCCGAGTTTAGAGTAACAGTGGGTAATAACACTGATTAGCGATTTGGTAACCGAACGATATATATTGACATATATTCTCTGTTGTGTATCTCTTTGTGTTGGCATCTCTTCGAGATTATATACCTTGTATATTGATAACCCTCACAGTAAGGTCTGCCGCTCGTATCCAGGCAGACTCATATATGTTTGGTGCACAGTTTATATTAATAAATGTATCCCGTGTATTAAACCCGTGTGTGTGTGTTGTTAGTTGTTCTGACGATTGATTTTCTAAAAGCCCCAACGAACAACCTCGTGATTACTGCTACAATTAATAATTGTCTCAGTAAACCCATCAAACCACTACACTGAGATAAGGCTAGTGTGAGGCAACACTGAAGAAACACGTGTGGTTATATTTATATAATTCAGGATTTTCTACATAAGTTCACTAAACGTCAGCCTGGTTTGAGGTGAGAGTGAGTACTGGACTGAAGACCTCCTCACTCCCACACTGAGCCCCCTGACTCCACCTCCCCTCACCTGGTACTGGGTCTCCCTCACTGTCCTCCACATCATCGTATCCAGAGGGCAGCTCGTCAGAGAGGAATCTCCCTGTGAACAGGAGGACAGATCAGTATTACCTGCAGTCAGACAGCAGACTCATTGTCTTCCACTGGCTGTGGAAGAAGCCAGGGTGTGAACAGTATCTCAGAGTTTGTGTGTATAAGGCAGATCAGGAACTGTGAACTGTGGTGTCAGTTACTTTGACACCAGTTGAGAAAAAAAAATCCTACAGTCAGTCAGCACTGTCTCTTACTGGGAGAGAAGCCAGGTTGTCAACAGAAACACAGAGTTTATGATGCTTTTCTTCACTTACTTTGACAGCAGTTGAGAAAGAAAACTCTACAGATTTAAAACCAGTATGGTGAGATTTTCTACAAGTGTTAAGTCCTCAGATCTCCCTCAGAAGATGGAGACTAATCACTCCTGAAGACTCTCTCCACTCACTTCTCCTGGGGGCGCTGTAGGTTCCCTCTCTGGCCAGTTTGTACTCTATTTCCTCGTAAACGGCATCATGATAGGGTGCGAGTGCTCCCTTAGATAGGGCTGTGTGAGAAAACAGACACTCAGGGTTAACATGCAGGGAGAGGAGTACAAGATCAAACATTGACTACTAAACCTTCTTTGGACATTACAGCACATAAATGTTATGCTTCTGGATTTGCAAATTTCCTGATATCTCCATCTGTAATTGTTGATAATCTTTTTTAAACTTTAAATGGTTTTCTCTACCAGGTTTATTCCTCAAGGTAATTATGTAAATATAAGTTCCATGTGAGTGACAGAACTGACCACTAGAGGTCACTATGTGGATGGAGAGTTCCCTCCCTACCTTTCCTCAGATTCCTGTTCTGGATCAGCTGCCCCACTAACAGGGCCAGCACCACGAAGAGCAGAGCCCCCAGCAGCAGGAGGACCAGGGGCGAGGCAGACAGGCCTCCCAGTGGCTGTGTCTGGGGTGTTGTCCTGGTTCTGCCTGAGAGAGGGGGAGACAATGGATGAACAGGGATCAGGAGAGGTGCTCTTGGGCTCATACTGTATACACTTCGACACATGTCCTGTTCTCCTCCTGTTCCGATATGTGGCTATCATGGCTTCAGGGTGAACCCAAGATCAATGAAGAATAGTTAAGGATTCCCAATCTAACCCATCAGGACTGTCACTAAATCAGTGAGGAAAGAGAGGACACTAGCACAAGATCTACACTGGAAATCTGAAAACACTGATCTTCACTCTGAGAGAGGAGAGGAGACACTACAACAACACTGGGAATCTGAAGAGACACTGATCTTCACACTTAAGGAGGAGAGGAGACACTACAGCTACACTGGGAATCTGAAGAGACAGAAAGACAGGAGTTATCAATGACAAGGAAGATTTCTGTTCACCTGTAGCTGTTGCTGGACTGGCTGTTGTCTCTGAAAAACCTGTAAAAGAGATAGGAGAACTGTCATTATTTTGCCTTTGGTTTTACAGCAGGTTGAATCCACAGTGGTCTTAAAAAGAAAATCTTTATATTTGTTCCTTGAGGTCAAATCTAGGATTGCTGGATGAATGGTGTCTTGTTCGGAATTAAAGCCTAGTGTTGTTCACATACACAGGGCTACAAAACATCCCAATCTTGTGACTGATGATCTTAGTTGGTTCAGTTAGATATTAAGCAGTGATAGAGTATGGGTAACATCAGTCTAACTTCTCCATTGATCTGCTACCTTGTTCATCTACAGTTCTAAGACTCTCCTCACCTGTACAGGTAACCCCTGCATCCTCCTTGTGTCGACAGTCGCTCTGATTCAGTCCAGAGTGACAGCAGTCCCACAGGTGAAGCTCACTGCCTGTGCAGTTCACCTCGTCCAGCCAGATTGCGCCGTTTCCTGGTCCGAATGAGGCCTCTATCGCTGCACTCACTGCATCCCCACAGCCCAGCTGTCTGCAGACCACCTGGGCATCCTGCAGGTCCCAGGAGTCGTCACAGACTGTACCCCAGGAGCCCTCGTACCGCAGCTCCACCCGGCCAGAGCAGTTAGTGCCTCCAACCAGGCGCAGAGCCAATGGGACTGAAAGACAACAGTGAGGTTACTGAGTGTCATTAGATCTGTGACTGTAGATGAGAGCAGAGAGGTTACTGAGTGTCTTCAGCTCAGTGACTGTAGTAGAGGTTAGTGAGGTATTGAGTGGCTCTAGAAGAGAGCTGTACAGTATGGTTACTGTTCCTCAGCTCAGGGCTGCAGTGTCTCTGACTGTTTTACACACTGAACTCACCTGGGCAGTACAGCTGAGGCTGCTCTTCCTGAGGGGCTGGAGTGCTTCTGTCAGCTTCTTTTCTAGGACCTTCAAAGATTAATAATAATTATTTAATTTTATACATGTTTGGATATAAATTACTAAGAATTCAGTTTAAAGCTTTTGTCTGTTCTAAATATGGCAAAACACTAATTTACAGAGCATTACTCTTCCCTCTGTACCTGAGCAGGTGATGTTAGCCACTTCTCGGTCTGTGCAGTCATTCTGACCCCAGGGAGAGGAGGGACACTGCCACAGGGTGGAGTCGTGTTTGCGACAGGAGACAAAGTCCAGCCATCTGGGATCAGGGCTCAGCCTGGAGTTTATCTCACTGATGGTGCCCTTGTCTCCACAGCCCAGCTGTTTACAGATCACTGCGGCTGTGGAGTCAGTCATGCCGTTCTGACACACACTGCCCCAGGTGCCATTGTAGTAAACCTCTGCCTGTCCTGAACAGCCTGCAGACAGTCTCAGCAGAGTGTGATCTGTCAAGACAGCAGGGAAAGTTAAAGGAAACAAACCCTGACAAGACAGCCCAACGTTTCATTCTGAACTGGTAAGAAACAACTAGCAATGAAATGAAATGAACATGTAATGAAACAATGACAGCTGTACAATAACACAGTTGACATGAAGGTGACAGGCAGGACTGTGTGGTTCTGTTCATTCAGAATCTGGACAGTGCATCACACAGAACTTTAAAATCCCATTACATGATCAGGTTCTGACCCAAAACATCATTCTGATCAGCTTGGCTATTCAGCAGCAGCACAACTAAGAGACTGAGGCATGAAAGTAGAACTCTTGGCTCAGGATGAGCGGTGCAGCGTTATGAATGGAGAAAACGTGGGTCAGGGTGACATTTAACACTGTGTGGGTCATCAGGATCTGACCAGAAGCCATTCTTGGAACAAATCAAAATGAAACATTTGAGGCAGAAAATCATGAAAGATAATGGCCAAGACAAATACACCCAAACAGACAACAGGTCTTATTGATGTGAGAAGTTTAAAGTTTGGACCCTAGATTTTACTGGAGGACTGAGATGAATATATCCCCATTCACTAGTGTAGGGGAATTTCTCTTGAGTTTCTTTCTCTCTTTATTTATTTTTGCTGGGATGTGAATATGTGCATTCACAACTGTATCATAAATATAAATATTTATTTTAAAATTAATTCTGCATCCAGCTCAGTCTTTTCCTCAACAAGATGCATTTAAGCACTCCAGATGCAAACCATATCCACAATGTGGAATTCCAGTATGTGGATTATTTTATTTAGTTGACTTACTGAACACAAGATTCTCACATTCTCACAAGTCAAACATATTTAGGCACTCTAGATGCAAGCCATATCCACAATGTGGGATTAAAGAATCTGAATAATTGTAATTTTAATTATCTCCCCTATCTGAACACAGGATTCTCACATCCTCCTTGTGTCCACAGTCATGCCGTCCCCACCCTGCTGAGGGACACTCCCACAGAGACGACTCGTTCCCCAGACAGCCCACCTCGTCCAGCCAGATGGGTCCAGTTCCCTGGCTGAAGGAGGCCGGCACTGGGGCACTGAGGGCCATCCCACACTGGAGCTGTCTGCATACCACCTGAGAGTCTGCCAGGTCCCAGGAGTCATCGCAGACTGTCCCCCAGGAACCATTGTGATATACCTCCAGCCTCCCAGCACAGTCACCTCCTGCACCAACCAGCCTGAGGGACAGCTGATCTAGGAGCAGAGAATTAGAGGTTAGGGGTCCAGAGGTCAGTGCAGTACTAAGAGATCACCATGACCTGCTGTTACAAGTTGAAGATTATCTCGGCCCACTAGGCACAGCAGATACAGTTCAAGTACAATGTTTCTTGACTTTTGATTAATTTAATATATACTTATTGTAACAGATTGTTCATAAGCAGTATACCAGATAAGTTACTTTTCTGACCCACTGCTGGGCACAGAGACAATAGCTAAACCGGTGACAAATTGCAGTATTCAGATAGATGCGTTTGCTGTAGATCCCAAAGACCCTAGTGTGTTTGTGACACACAGAAAAAACTGCACACACACAGCTGTTGCTTCACTGACTGATCTGGGATTCCACTGAGCAACAGAGACATCAACACACACTGAGAGCCCTGGAGATACAGAACAGGGGCTAATTCATACCTGGTGTTTTGGAAAAGGGAACAGCTGAAAAGGGGAAATCTGTGAAACAAACAGAGAGAGAGAAAACAGACTGTGAACCATGTGTGAGAGGTGCAGTTTAGCACCAGAAATGAAACTAGAATTAAAACAGCACTGATGTGATTAAGACAGTCTTCAACTCTCTTTACCTGCTCCAGGTGAATCTCTGGTCATATTTGAGTCTGTAAAACAGAAGAAAGGAGCTCATTTCTGTCCACAGGAGTGATGTTTCACCAGTGCAGGGTCAGCTGTGTGTGGGGCTCAACTGTACATAACATCTGTAATTATTGACTTTCTGAGACTCACTTTCTTTTCAGCCTCCTGTTAAATAGGGCTCCATTAATTAAACTAATTAAACAGTTCAGGTGTTAATTACAGGATACTGAGATCCAATACTTTCTTTCATTTTTAGGACAGTGATCTCAATATAAATGTAAAAAAGATTTATGTCCACAGTGAATTGTTGTACCTAATCATCTGAAAAAAAATGACAATGAAAATGATTACCCCTTTAGTTAATATTTGAGTTATATATGATATGATTCAAATACGCTCACATGCTTTAAGGAATATATTTTTACTGGCAGCGTGTAACAGAGCAGGTATTCAGTAAATCATGAAGACAGTGTGCTGCTGTGTGTAAGCACATGATTTTTAAACATAATTCTCACCAGAGCAGATGACTCCTGCGTCCTGTCCATGAGAGCACCCTGCTCTCCCCCATGAAGAGACAGCACAGTGTGAGAGACGGCTCTCATTGCCCCAGCACTCAAACACATCAGCCCTTACTGGTCCACTGCCCTGTCCAAACCAGGCCTGTCCTGGTGCTGCTACAGCCTCCCCACAGCCCAGCTGCTGGCAGAGAACAGTGGCATCTCTCAGGTCCCAGTAGAGATCACACACTGTCCCCCACTCCCTGTCGTACTGCAGCTCCACTCGGCCAGAGCAGGAGTCAGATCCACTCACCAGCCTGAACCCTGTATATCCTGCACACAGGACAGGGGAGAGAGCAGAGACAAAGTGTCACAACACAACAACCAGCAATAACCCTTCAAGTATCCTTACAATACTGAGCTTTAAATTACTGTCATATAAGTATCTCACTAACGTGTTACTGTTCGATCCAATTCAATCTGAAATACTTTCTTCATCAGCAAGGCTGGTAATTTATGGTTTAATTAAGTTACTGTTGATCAGAAGATCATCGTATTGAGTTTTCATGGTTAAACACCAATCCCCAGTATTGAATCAGAGCTATAGCAACACTTATTTGTTTCTCTTCTAAGCTTCAGTTTTGAGCTCCATTAAAAACAAAATGAAATGAATTATCCCCCTCTTACCAAAACACTCCAGTCCCACATCGTTCTCATGGGTGCAGCTCTGTGTCTTTGTGGAGGACTTTGGACAGAAGAACAGGTGCGATTCACTTCCCTGGCACTGAAACTCCTCTGTCCAGACCTGTCCCTCCCCCTTCCCGAAATGAGCCCCCTTCAGCACCTGTGAGGGAACCCCACAGTCCAGCTCTCGACAGACAACTTCTGCATCCTGCCAGTCAAAGTCAGAGTCACACACTGAGCCCCAGGTCTCTCCGTGCTGCACTTCCAGTCTCCCAGAGCAGAGATCACTGCCTCCAACCACTCTGACCCTCGATGAGCTGGAATTTCAGAACAATAACACAGATCACTGTCACTGACCAGCCTGACCCCTCAATGAGCTGGAATATCAGAACAATAACAGAGATCACTGTCCCTGACCACTCGATATGCTTGAATATAAGAAAAGATAGGAAGAGAGAGCAGTAATAGAGAGTGAGTATTCATTATTTGAACAAAATTGTGAGGAATTCTAAAGAATACTAAAACTATACACTGTTTTGGAATTTTGGGAAATTGCTCAGCTAAAAATTAATCTGTAATTTATCAAGCACACATTCACTGCAGATCAAGTCACTTCCACAGAAACACTGAGAGATCAATGAAAAATAATTAAAATGACCAGAACCTCTGCGCACCCCACTGTGTCATAGGAGCTGACATCCTAGAACTCTGGGCTTCAAAGTGGGAATTTGGTTGTGAAACACAAGTAATTGACCTGCAGATATCCGAGACCCTGAACCAAGATGAAGGACACATTCTACCCCAAAGCTTCCTGATAAACTTGAAGAAAACCTGGGAACTAAACAATGTCCTTCAATATAAAGCAGAAATGAACACTCACATATAAAAAATAAAGGGAATTGGATTCAAAAATTGTAAATTATTTTTAATAAAGTTGTTTTAGACACCACGTCCAAAGTGGCGCAGAGGTTATAGAAAACCAAGCCTAACATACCCAGTCCAGCTACTGTTGCAGCTGGACTGCCTGACCTGCCCCCTGACAAAAACTGTGAACAGGACTGTCACAGCCTGGCACTGCAGGAGCAGGACAGTCAGACCTGGGCACTGACACCCACTCTGGACGAGACCAGGACTGTCACAGCCTGGCACTGCTGGAGCAGGACTGTCTGACCTGGGCACTGACACACACTCTGGACAAGACCAGGACTGTCACATCCTGGCACTGCTGGAGCAGGACTGACTGACCTGGGCACTGACAGACACTCTGGACAATATGACAACACACACTAGCTGAGGGTAAGACAGAGTAAAGAGAAACAGACCCTGAGGAAGTATAGGCTCAATTACCGAAGCTCACTTCTATTAAGATTAATAGAAACAGTATTATTCTTCATGTATTTACAGTATATATTGGCTATGGAGGTGTGCATATGTAAACTTATTTCAGGTACAGTGCCTACATATTATTTTCTAATTTGTAAAGGGATGAGTATGTGGACACAAGACAAGATTGTGATTTCTGTCAAACCCATGAAGATTGATCTGCCATCCTCAGTCACCTGTAAGCTGACATTTAAAAGCAGGAAGCAGTTCACCCAGATGAGATGGGAGCAGAAGGAAGGGACTGATCACTTTTGAGAAAGTTATTAAAGAGCTGGTAAGCAGCTTAACTGCCTGTTGTATTCCTTCATGTGAAGATGCTCATTCAAATGTTTAGCTTTAGTTTTTTTTTGTTTTTGGGTTGTTTTTATTGTTCTGTAAATAATTAAACACTACTTTGGAAATGAAGGCTTTATTTGTGTTCATCCAAATTGCTGCCTGTATACATCAGCTGGCTTCTGGGTTTGACACTAACTTACAAAGCGTTTTTATTTTCTGAAACCTCAACCCTGGAAAACATAAAACAGAGGGAGAGGGACATTTTTCCCTAGAGAAACAGATGTTATATCAGATTTTTTAGTTATTTTTTAAGAATGTGAATGTATTCATGATGTATTTAAAACATTCCATACCGTATGTACACTGAGAACTGAGGGCACCTTTGCTAAAGGATTGTAGGAATATGGAACAGGTTACCAGATATCCCAGCTTTCTTGAAGAAACAGTGGATGAGATCCTTGGATCAATACTGACTACCAAATGGACCAGGAAGCTGAGAGATCTCCTCTACTTTGTAATATATTACATTTTGAGAATACATATCAGTCATATTGTTTTTATTCTATAGTTTTTATTTCTATAGTTTTTAGATATTGTTGTAACTAATTTGTTTCACTCAATCTCACAGAATGCGGTCATTGTTGTTATGTTTGTAAATATATCAGAGAAAAGCATCTGATGTTCAATGTCAATGCTGTAATTCTTTGATCAATACAGCTCTTTGAATCTGAATTTAAATAGAGAAAAGGGAGAAGTAAGAGAGACACAGCAGAACTGTAAGTGAAAATGATCCTGACGAATTACAAGGAGGACAAACTGGAGTTTTCAAATCAAGACCAAGAATAAATTTGTTTATACTGATCTATCGGTCACATACTGTAAATTTATTTGTAGATTTATAGCCTTATGATCAAACACTGTCCTTTGGCCTCTTTATTGGTCAATTGTAAAACCTAACAGGAATCATACAGGTGGGGTTGGGGGTTTCAGACAGTTTTCAATACCTGTTCTACACACTGCAGGAAATACAATCCAGAAGGAGAAAAGACACACAGTGACAGGGAGGAGTGATGTCACAGCTCTCAGCAGGACAGGAGCAGCAGCAATGGGAGGATGGACAAATGATGAAGGACTCTAGATTGGTGCAGGAGTTTTAATTCTCCTCAGTGCTGGAGACTGGAGAGAGTCTGTGTCTCTTACCTGAACACCTCACTCCAGCATCATAGTCATGACTCAAGCCCCAGTCTTTCACTTCATCTTTTCCACAGTCCCTCAGCGCAGCCTCTGACTCCCTGCAGGAAACCTCACTCAGCAGGACTGATCCAGACCCTGGTCCAAAGTAAGCTCCTCCTGGTGCTGAAACAGCAGATCCACAGCCCAGCTGTCTGCACACCACTGCAGCATCATCCAGATCCCATTCATCATCACACACTGTCCCCCACTCTCCACCATGATACACCTCCACTGTCCCCTCACAGGGACTGGCTCCATTCACCAGCCTCACATCAGCACTGCCTGCAGAGAGAGAGAAACAATCCCTATCACCATGTCTACAGGATATTTTTATATTAAGACATTTTAGAAACACACCTGGAATTTGTATTTGGTTTTACCTGTTTGATTGGATTGCTTGTCTCTCCCATGGGGAACAAGAGACAGTGGAGTGACAGGAAGTCCACCAGCAGCCATCTTACCTCTCCCTCCACACACCTGTGTCCTGTTATATATCTCTCTGTCCATATCACTGTGTGACTGCAGAGGGCTGTTCTGCTGTGGTTACTACAGTGGACAGTGGCTGTAATGAGTGTGTTCCTGTGTTTCTGGAAAATGTGGTCAGGACAGTGGACAGTGCCTGTAATGAGTGTGTTCCTGTGTTTCTGGAAGTGGTCAGTTGGCTGTAATGACGGTCTTCCTGTGTTTCAGGAAGCTGTGGTCAGTAGAGTGGACAGTGGCTGTAATGACTGTGCTCCTGTGTTTCTGGGAGCTGTGGTCAGTACAGTGGACAGTGGCTGTGGTGTCAGAAGGCTGAATGACTGAAACCAGGTTTTGTGTATCTGGTGTATCTGGGTCTCAGGCCCCACATGTACTTAGCAGTGGGCACTGACCGCATGTCTGTATCAAGTAAGAAATTTAATTGTGATAAGTCTTTTCAACATTCTACTTTGAAAATAAGTTATAAAATCCAAAACAGAATCAATAAAAATATTTTCTTAATAGATGGATGCTTCACAACTTGTGCTGCAATATGTGAAGTGTAATGCTGCAGAAAGATGGAAAATCTGCAGCAGGAGATATAATTGAAACCCAGGTGCAGGACTTTGAGCTCTTTCAGAGTTTGAATGATCAGGGAGTAACAGATCGAATGCAGGCAGCTGGGCTGAATGAAAAAGGTGAGCAGAAAGAAAAAATAAAGAGGGACACCCGTCTCCCAGCTGAAATAAAGAAAAGAAAGGCTGGAGAGTCAGCGAGGAAAAGGAAAGAGTTAAAACAGAGAAAATATTTCAGGATCGAAGAGCAGGAGTAGTGAGAAATTAAAATAACCGAGTGATAAACTTGACTATGAGAGGAATGCGATCGCTAGGTTCACAAGGTTTGGCTCTAATGATGGAGATTCTGTGTTCTGAACAGTTTCAAATAAAGAGGTGATTAGTGTGACTGGGAGCCTGAATGAAAGACTGAAGGTTTAATTGAAAGACGTCCTGACCCAGTCTGAATGACAGGGTGAGCGCTCGAGGGAATGTTGCTGTTGACGCGAGTCAGTCCCAGCCCAGACTGTACGTGAAGTGTGTATACTTACTGTCCAGGGCACATTTACAGTAACTAGATTTGTTCTTTTTGATTAAATTTTCAATCATCTTCAGTTTGGAGTGTGAAATATTTTTTTCCATTGCACACTATATGCTACAATTCATTTAAATACTACTTTTTATTCATATATTTTTTTTGCTATGCTTACATGATAAATATGTGAACAATGTGTTTTAGCTTTTGCCTCTCAAGATCTTAGTACATAATTCATGTTAGATCCTTCTGTAATATAATTTCCATAGTATCTAAAACTACTGTAATCATTCTCAAAAATAACCATAAATCAAAAATATTTTAATACATTTACCTTCAGTACTCTTATTTGTATTAGCACATTCACCTGCAATAGTTACTAATATTATTTGTAAATCAGAAACGTGCCTTAAATATACTTTAATCTCGATCTGTAATAGTTCTTTGCACTAAATTGTCACCTTCTCTCAAAATACTCTATTTTTTAATAATATTTCCATAATGTTATAATGTTATTATTATTAATGTTACTTTAATAATACAGTAAATACAAAATGTGTCAATAGTAATAATACTGGAGTCTAAATAATACTCTAATATTTAATAACACACTTATCTCAGTTAAAATATTAGTCTAAAAATACTTTAATAAAACATATTAATTAATCAGTGTGTAAAATAAAATATCAGTCCGATCTATACAACAGTGTTTAAAAACACACTGATCTCTGTTAATACACTAGTGTGTTATTATACCTGTTAGAGAAGGCAGAATTGAGCACAATGAAATAAACAACCCCTGGTAAATATTTTGAAACGTCGTATTATTGTTAAAACATTTGTATTCCTTTTTGTTTGCAAATGGGAAAATTTCCACAAGTCCTAGCACATGACCCAAATTACAACCAAAATTTTGTATTTTATTATTGTGGTAATAGATGAGGGATTGTCAAGTTGTACAACATTTGTGATAAGGTTGCTAAATATCTACAATATTAATAGTTATAATAATTATATGTTAGTACTTAAAAAACATTATCCTTAGTCTGTGTTGTGTGTAATAGTGTATAACTGCATATAAAACTATTAATACAGCATTAATAGAAAATAGTTTAAAAAACATATAAGCTGAATTAATATTATGATTAATTGTAGAGGTGAAATTCTTGTTAATACTGCAAATTGTTAATTATTTTTCCTTATTTATAGCATCAATTATAATTTTAAGGAATATCCATAAAGCTGAGTTTTAAATTAAACAGAAAAGCACTTCTGCATGCTGTGGTCACTACGGTGGTCAGTGGCTGTAATGACTGTAGAACCTCAGATGGCTGGTCCTGGGTTCCAGGAGACTGTGGTCACTATACTGGACACTGTACTAACTCTGTGGCTTCCAAGTCCTGGGACCAGTGTTTCTGTGTTAGTGGGACCTGTGGTCACAACAGTGGTCAGAGGCTGACAGGTACTTCACATGTTGTGCTGAAATGTGTGTGAGGTGTATATTCCCATTGTCTGTATGTGAATTGTTGACAATGATTTTCTAGCCTTTACCTGCCAACATCTAAACTTAACACATGATCATCAGATTAAATTATATTAAAGAACAACATTTTTCAAAAATACCAGACAGGTTTAACATATAGGCACAGATACATTTATTATGATGTTGTCCTGAGCAACTGCTCAAAAATCTAAACTTGAGTCCTGTGATTACGAATTAATTTTTAAATATTGCATTTGTATGATAACATGTAATTAAATATTTAATTTGTATAACTCATACTTATATAATTACATTTGATAATAATTTCAGATTTTGAATGTAGTCAAAAACAATAAAGCATTCTTATTAAAACTTCACAATTCACAAAAAACCCTGTCATTAGATAACTAACCTAAAAACACAAATTAAAATATTTAGCTGTTAAATAATAGACAAATCCTGTATAAACACAAAACACAACTACCATTTTTTAATTCCTCCTGTAATGCCACAATATCTTGCAGCTGTTAAATTATTAATGTTACACCTCAGTTTCTGATGAGTCCCCAGTTAATAATAATATACCTACAATACTAAGAATTTCCACAATTTTGTTAATATTTTTCATTTTATAGCTTATAAATCAATAATGAATGTAACTTTTATCAGCCTGTGCTTTCAATGTGAAAACAAGCAAACCTGGTCTTTATGAACCAGGTTATACATACAGTATACAAATTTTATTTTCACACTATAAAAATACAAGAGCTAATTGTCCTATGACTGAAAATGTTTTACATTTTTACAATCTTTAAAATGAAGAATTCACATTCATAACTTCCTATCATAATGGAACACATATTCTTATAACACCTAGAGGAACTACTTGTTTTCACAGCAACTGAACATCACACAGCTTAACGATAGAAACCTGGACTGTCTGAATACACCAAAGATATAATGGCAGCATTAAAACTCCAGTCTTAATTCTCTAGCATAAACACTTTGGTTGGTGGTGACAACACATTTACTGTATATCTATTAATACATCAGTCTGTAATAATTTTATATCAGTCTCAAAAATAATTCACTATTTAAAAACGCGTGTATTATATATATACTATATATATATACTATTAATGCACCAGTCTGTAAAAATACAATACTGAGGAGTCAGAATTGAACACAATAAAACAATAAACAACCCAGGGTATTTCTGAATCATCCTGTATAATATGATATTATTCTAGAAACAATTATTTTTGTTTTGGAGTAAATGAAGACTTTTTCACATGTCACAGCATATCACTCAAATTATCACTTATATATAAAGTTTATTATTACAGTAACGAGTAAGTTAAATAACTTTTTAAAGATTTTATACACTCCATGTTTTCACAAATTATCAATAGAGGGTGATAATGGCCAGCTTCTGCTCTATCCATCTATAACATTATTATTATATAATGTTTAGAAATCTTAAGAATATTTTAATAAAATCCAATAAAAATTAAAAGCAACTAATTATATTTAGACACAACTAATTATATTTCCTTACTTACAGACCAAGATAAAATACAGTTAAAATATTTTTGATGAATACCCACAAAGCTGAATGTAAATTAAACATTTAAAAATTGTTCAACCCACTTATTGCTCCATTTCCATCAAAACTTTACTTAATTTAATTCCAGTTGTTGTCTGTCTGTCTGGACAGGAGAAGACTGGACACTTACTGGCAGAGCTGTGCAGCACCAGGACAGCGAGAGAGAAGATGGACAGGCAGCTCTCCATTGTCATCAGGACAGAGCGCAGCTGAGACCCCTGTCTTCACCCCTGAGCCCACAGGGCAACTGAACTGCTGCTCCGCACCCTGGACCCCCAGTAACAACACAGCCCCCCACCCCGCCAATCACACACAGCACTGCCTTTTCAGACTGACAGCAGGAACCTCTCACACAGGCGGAATGGCCAATCAGACAGGGACCTTTCAGTCTTCTCCATATATATCAGAGACACATCACTGTTTCCTCTCCCTGAAGACACTCCCAGCGGCGCGGAGGAGAGGAGAGACAGGAGCAGCTCTGTGTCTCACTGGAGGAAACACAGATACAGATACAGACAGCAGGGCTGCAGGTGCTGCAGGGGCAGGAAGAGATCAGATATTAAACAAAAAAAAATCTTTGCAGTTCTAGACAAGTATTATAATTGAAAATCAGTATCAAGATAATCAATTATGTATATATGGTCCTGTAATTCTTGTTGTCTGTATCAGGAAGTGTCTAGAACTTGTTCCTGTCTTTCTGTCTGTGTAAGGCAGTGTCCAGTGACTGGTGTCCTGAATATGGTCCTGTCTTGCTGTCTGTGTCAGGCAGTGTCCAGTGACTGGTGTCCTGAATATGGTCCTGTCTTGCTGTCTGTGTCAGGCAGTGTCCAATGACTGGTGTCCTGCAGTGACTCACAGAGTTGTTGTGTCTCCAGACAGTAATGTCTTCTGGTCATGGTCAAGGGCAGTGTGAGGAGAGCCTGTGCTCAAGGTGGCAGTGAGGTCACTCAGGTCAGCACAGGAATACGGAGACAAGGTGGACTGAATAAGAACTGGCTGTCCTGTGACTGTGATCAATAATTTAAATGAAAAAGAAAGAAAAGCTCAGCAGTGATTGTCCCCTTTGTACTGAGTCTGTTGGACAGCAGCTCTTCCAGTTGACTCCCTCAGACCCTGAGTCTGTCTCTGCGCAGCTCCAATCCACACAGATGTTCCAACCCCTCCAGCTGTGGCCCCAGTGTCTCTCTGTGTGGAGTCAACTACATGACTGAGACTCTCTAACAGCACAGTGGAGCTGAACTGATACTGATACACTGATACACCCCCAGTCTGAACAGTGTGAGGGCACAGCTCACATCCTCTTCTTTATTATTATAGGTAGTAGGAGCAGCAGTAAAATATTAGTAGCAGCAGTAGTATCAGTGGCAGCAGCAGTTGTGGTAGCAGTAGTAGTATTAGCAGTTATGCTGTATTTAAACTCTCCTGTTCAATATAGCAGAGTTCTTGTGTTACAGCTTCACCATAATAGTCCAGCAGCAGGAGTCAGTTTCAAATTAGAAAAAGCAACAAAATAATAAAAAAAGTTCAGTCCTTGTTAATACAACGGTGATTTAAGGCAGAGCTTCACTGGAGCCTCAGGTCAGACTCTGCAGTGAGTCTGTGGTTTTTGCTCCTCCGAGCTCTTCCAGCACAGGAAGCCAGGCTGTACTGTGAGGCTGTGGGTGTCAGTGTGATGAGGCAGCTGAGAGCTGAGCTGTACAGGGAGACACACAGGGAGCCCAGTATTCAGAGCTCCAGTGCTTCACAGGGAGACACAGGAGAGCCCAGTGTTCAGAGCTCTAGTGCTGCACAGGGAGACACAGGAGAGTCCAGTGTTCAGAGCTCTACAGGGTGACAGGTCCTCTCCCCACACAGCTCTCTCAGTGTGTCTCTCAGGGCTGAACAGGTGGGACTGTTCCTGTCAGAATGGAGGCTGACTCTCAGAGCTCCAATGTCAGTATGAGGAGAAGCTCTCAGACCTGACTGCTGCCAGAGCCTCTGAGCCTGAGTGGCCATGAGCACTGAGCTCCTCAGCAGCTGAGAAAAGCCTCCTGTCTCCTGTGCTCACAGTGTGGTTGAACACCTGCACTGTCTTCCTGCTCCTTCTCTTCTCTCTCCCCTTTCCTGTCTCTCACGCTGTGTGTGCTCTTGTCTGTCCATCTCTCTCTCCTCTTCTCTCACTCTGACAGTCTGTGCAGAGTATCTGAAGGGGATGTTACATTGCTTGGCAAAGGAAAAGACTCTCAGAGGCAGAATAAAACAAAAATATTTTCTCCTCTCAGTCAGATTCACAGCTCAGACTCACACACAGAGCTCTGAGTCCCTCAGTACTTTACCCAAACTCCTCCCTCCTGAACAGACAGAAGCTCATCCCCATCCTTCTCTTTATCCTGACAATTCAGAACCAGAGGACATTCAGACAATCAGTGCTGCTCCATGAATAATATCAGACAGAACAGCCTGGACTCAGGTCACATCTCCCCCTTTTCTCCTTCCTCACAGCCTCTTAGTGTCAGAAGTGTTTTACTGAAAATTGAGCAATATGTGTTTATCTCTTATTATTATTTTTACTGATTTAATGAACAGCAGTATTGCCACTCTTATAAGTGTAATATGATTATCAGCAGCAGCAGACTGATGGTCTTGTCTACAATAGTGACCAGTTGACCAGTCTGTACCTCTGAGCAGTGGGACTCAGATCACACAGAAGACCTGTCTGTGTGTTATTCCACACCAGCCCTGGGATACAGCGTCTCCCACACGTCTCTCACGGAGTCTTCTAAATATACAGTTAAACAGATAACAGTTATACAGTTAATTCAATTATCAAACTGGCTGAGGAACTGAGAGCTCGAGTTGAAATAAAACCAGGAGATGCTCTTCAACCTCCAGGATCAGGAGTCTGATCCTCCTGGCTTCTGTTCTGTGGAGATTCGTGTAAAACGCTTAAAAGCGCTCATTACAGGAACGTGTGCCCTTTCTCTTCTGCTGTACGGGAGTATGCTATACAACGCATTAGTCTGTGAAGTAAACTATTTTTTTGTTAATAAATTGTATTCCTCGGTTTGTCGGTCTCCTTCTCCAGCTGTTATGAATCGCCTCTCTTCACAGCCTGGTGTTTTTTCTTTTGGAGATGTTACAGTATATCTGTAAGAAAAGCCCCCCGGGCTCCGGACAGGAGTCTCCTCCAGCGGAGACGCGCTCTGCTCTGTCAGAAAGAGCGCTGTGACGTCACAGACACCAGCCAGAGCGCCGGGATCAGAGCGCGAGACCGCGGGAGGCGCGCGGAGCGCACGGAGGAGACTTATTGATCACTTATCTATCGACAACCAATTAATTCAACTGAAGAACCGTAGAATAATCGATTAATTTCACTGATTGTGAGTACTAATTCTTTTCCCGTTTTGACCCTGTTTTAAATATCTAGAAAACAGTCAATACAGCCTGTATCGATCAATTTCAATAGCGCCTTAGTGTTAATAATGTTCAATCCAAAATTAAAGAATTATTATTCAAATGATTGTTTAGGAATTGTATGCTAGAGCTTATAAATTATATTCCAAGTTGATAAATTCTTAAAAACTATATTCCAAGTTGATAAATTTGTGTAAGTAAAAGCTTAAATGCATTTTTCCACTGTTTACAAATCATATGTATGGTAACCACGGCGACAGGCGAAACGTCACTGTGCACTGTGTAAGTACAATCGGTAGTTTTAACATTAATGCTAGTATTCATGTGAGTATTAATGATGCTAGTGCTACTGATTGTTTTAATGCTAGTATTCCTGTTAATATTAGTGATAATTATAGAGATAAGGTTAGATTATTTACACTAGTAGTCATGTTAGTTTTATTGATAGCATTATTGATAGCATTACTGTTATTATTAGTATTATAAGTGTAGTAGTATTTTGTGTCAGTGTTGGTGATGATGATAGTGTAAGTCTTAGTGATAGTGATAGTGTTACTGTTGCGATATAATTGGTATTTTTATTAGTGTTATTTATAGTGTATTTGTAGTTATGAGCATATGTGTTTGTGAGTGTGTGGTGTATGTGAGGAGTGTGTGGTGTCTCTCAGTGTGTGAATTTGTGTTTGTGAGTGTGTGGATGTGTGTCTATAAGTATTCGTAGTGTCTATGTGTGTGTCTGTGAGTCTGTGTAGTGTCTGTGTGTGAGTGTTTGGATGTGTGTCTGTCAGTGTGTGATAATGTGTGTGATTGTGTGGGTGTATATCTGTGTGTGTGAGTGTGTGTGAAGTTGGGCTTGGGCTCCACTGGTGTGTCTGACAGAAGTGATCCATCAACAGGTGTTGAGGTCCAGAGCTGTTTGCGAATGGAACCACTTTCTAGAGTCCAGACCCACATCCACAGATCTGTGAGTGCCCTGTTTTTATCACTATTACTAGTAATGACAGCAGTAGTAGTAGCAGGAGTATTAGTATCAGAATTAGTATAAGAATCTGAAGTCATGGTGGTAGTAGTAGTAACAGTAGTAGTATTAGCAGCAGAAGCAGTAACAACAGTGGCAGTTGGATTATCCAAGCAGTTACTTCAGAAACTACGGTTTTACACATTTATACTCTACTTTTCTATGCATGTTTTGTAAAGTGCCTTGATGCTCTGGATTAATTAAATTAAATTTATTTTTATATGGCGCCTTTCACAATAACTAGGTTGCCCCATGGCGCTTAACAAAGGAAGTGACTGTACAGTGGATATAAAAAGTCTACACACCCTTATTGAAATTGCAGGTTTTTGTGATGTTAACCCAGAAATCAAGATAAATTATGTCAGATGTCTTTCCATCCTTAATGTGACCTTGCAACCAACAAAATTCAAGAGAAAAATTTTGGAAAAATAATTGAAACTAATAAACCTACAACACCCTGGTGAACCCCCCCAACCAATACTTTGTGGAAGATCCTTTTGCATTTATTACAGCAGTAAGTGTTTGTGAATAAGTCTCCATGAGCTTGCACACCTGGACTTTGCAATTTACTCTGTAGACAAGCAAATCTGTTCAAGGAAGAAACTCAGTTTAGTGAACTACTGGTGAATTCAGCACAGGTTTTGTCATCACTTGTCAGGATGGCTGAGTGGTCTAAGGTGTCAGACTTGAGAACTGATGTCTTTCATCTTGGTTGGGTGTTCTGGTCTCCAAATGGAAAAATGGGATTAAATCCCACTTCTAACAGCTACTTTTTTATTTTGTGTGTATTGTTCCTGTCTTATTGTGCTGACAATGACAATAGGAGGAAAACAGAGAAACCGCTTATCAAGAACATGATGGGCAGGAAAATGCTTCGTCAACACTTAAATGTGATTAGCAGAAAGGAACTTTTAGATGGGCTACAATTTCTGCCTTAAGAACTTTTTGAGCTGTCTGTAAGTAAAGAAAGATTTCCGGTAAGGCATGCATTCAAAACTCAAAGACCGAAATATAAAAGCAGCAACACTGCGATTTGTGAGTGTTCTGTAGTGTTAAGATCCACAGGTTTCCATGCTTCTTGGATTTCTTAGCCCAAGAAGTGATTCCTGTTTCATTTTCTATTCACCAGTTCGATTTGCATTACGCTCCTCAAACCTCAAAACCGAATAACAAACGCTAATCAAAGTTGCACAAGGCCTACACTACTTTGCCCCGTCTTAATACCATAATGTGAAATTAAGAAACAGCAGTATTTTGACAAAGTGCGGTCTTCAAACAGTAAACGCTCAAGTGTTTATATTTACTTGTGAGCAGACCAACCTTGATTTAGGAAAGCCTTTGCTCGCCCCTTGCTTTAACAACGATATCTGAATCGAGCCCCAAAGTGGTAAGAAAGCTGAATTACACAAAGCACATAAGACATTGGGTTGTCACTGTATGCTATCACGTCCTGCTTGCACTGTCCTACTAAAAGATTAGAGGGATCAGAAAGGACACAAATGACCCTTGAATCCACAATTCTGAACTTAAGGGTCACCAGCTCTACCGACTGCACCTCTCTTGCTCCTCTACTACAACAGTGATATTACTAGCGTTGGTTGAACATGGTATAGTAGGCTGACAGCTGAAACACATGGCTCACAAGCAGTGACAGAACCATTATCATATATCACTGCAGCATATTGGTTTGGGAGCAGGAGTAACTATCCCATGTAAACATGTATGCCTCCATTAACATCGTATAGTAGGTGGACTTTTGGGCTATGAGGGTTCAAACCCTGTCCATGCTTCTTCATTCTGCGCCACGTTTCTTTATCTAGGTCTTCAAATTACTTTGCAAAACATTGGTTCTTGTTACTCTTTCTCTTAAGCGGAAGATTGGTAGTTCAAGCCAACCTAGAGGAGCACGTCTTGTGATTCCCATGTAAGCATAATATCTGCTCAAACTCGATTATTGTTCTCAGTGACACCTTAAACATCTTGATATTTGCAAGAAATGCAAATATTGTGCACGTTTCAAGCTACAAGAAGTAATCAATTTAGTACTTAAGTGAATATGATCTGGAATGCTCAATAATGACCAACATCAGCAGCTTCCAAGAAATTAATTAGAATTTGATCTTCATACTCACCTTGCATTCTCAGCTATAATACTTCAAAATTACAGTGTAGATTTGGTGGAGAACTTCACAAGCATTATTAGGTTTGGACTGTACAATTGTATTTTAATATCTTGGTATATGTACCTTCATTTTAATATACATGTAACCATAAATGCTGTTTAGTATATTGTACTTTTGTTGTACTTTTTAAAACATTTTACCTGAGGACCCAAGGGGACTGTTATATCTTGTGATACATGCAAGACATCTGTAAAAGAAGGTGAAATTTTAATAAAATTGGTGATTAAAAGAAAACCACAACTTGTATGATATTATCCCTCGATATCGAAGATCAATTGAAGGATTTGAAGAAACTATCAAAGAAACAACAGCAATACCAGATGATTTGAGTTTTGAACCAATGATTACACCTCAATAATCAATTCATCCTCAAAAAAAAGAAGAGACAGGCATGTTTTGAGCCTCATAATGATCCTCTTCTGGATCCACAAGAAACGTGTTTTGGATGTACTTATAACTTCCATCAAAGAGAGATCTCTTGAAACTTTTGACTTTTTGGATGGTATTGAAAATATTTTTAAAAAATAAAATAAACAATTTTCCAAAGAAGATCTCATGAAGTATTGCCAGGATCTATTCTTAGCGTTTGGTAGTGATAACACTGCTGGTATTGATGGAGTAGAAACGTACGATGCTTTGACAGGATTTCTGAAGCGAGAAGTCCTAGAACACCGCCTATAAATGAGCTAGGATTCATACCAAGAAATACTTTTTGTTTTCCACCCAGAAGGCTGCTATTGCATTACACATCTTGTGAAGATTACCAGTCTTGGTAGCTTCTGGGTGTGATTTTCCAAAACCGAAACTAATAACAAAATTATTTAAGATGCACCATGTCCAAAAATTGTAAATCGAGACTAGTATTACTACAGAAGAAAATATTTAACTGAAATATTAATAAGACTATGTAAGTATAAAAAGTAGAACAATTCAATTTATATAACTTATTTTTTATTCTTATTAGAAATGGGCTCACACACCGGAAGACACTAACGTTTATCTTTGTTAGAGTGTGTGAATAACAGTTTAACCCAAAATGTTTGTATTTGTGTAAATTGTGATTTTGTTAAAATTCAATAAATCACCTATCAACAATAAGAAATTATTAAGAAAGTAAACATTATTTTATTTCATAAACTATAAAACATGAAGAGAGTTTACAGGTCATATCCTTCGCTTTGTCTTTTAACTTAAGCATTCAGGATCCAAGCCTCTGTGCGGATGGTTGTGTTTCTCTTGTAATATCTTGTAATCATCAAAAGTTGTTGTTTAGTCCTTTAGTCCTTTAAGAAATCCCGGGTGAGATTCAACAGGTGTCTTCTTCAATTAGTTCAAATCATTTGTTGTAGTTAACAGAACTAAATGCTTTGGAGGTACATTTAAAACAGCAGAGCAACACTGTAGCACTTCGTGTGTGACTGAACTTAATTGTGTAAACCTGGATCTCTATGAACATGAGCAAAGAGTTCTCACTCAGCAGATTTCGATGTGAGCACAGTAATATAAAGCACTTGGAGATGCCAGGGATTGAACCTGGGACTTCATACATGCAAAGCATGCACTCTACCACTGAGCTACATCACACACTGAGCTACAGGACACACGCACACATTTTCTGTACAACTCCAGTGATAAAGCTCTGTAAATATTGTAGAAGAACCTAAAGGGGTGAAACAACGCTCCAACCACAGTAATGGTAACAGGAAGGATCATGTTCTTATTTAATGTCCTTTTGAGATGCCTTGTCGATGCACACAGGCGTTAGAGCTGAATAATGTATTTTTAGTGATGTTTGTAAAGTAAGATGGAACATGTTATTTCTATACCAGGAAGAAAGGAGCAGACTCTTAAACTTTAAGAGACAGAAATGACACCTTATCATAGCTAACATTAATTAAAACGACATCACAACAAAAGAGTCGAGCCTTGAGTGAATCAAATTAGTTTTCATTGGATGTCTGTGTCTTCATAAGTTTGTAGGTGAGAGAGAGGTTTGCGAAAATGTGCAGGTGCTTCTTAGAAGTGTGTTGGTGGAACAGGGGCCTTCCAAATAATTGAGCTGGGTTTGATCACGGCCAGTGCATCCCCAAATCTTTTCAAGATAATCTGTCATCCGGTAACATCTTTTGAAACTAGCATTCGAGGTAGGAAGCGTGTTCTTAAACACCAAAAAATCCAATAAGGAAAAAGCAGACCTCTGGACACAAGATGGCAGTGCGATATTAGAATTCCTGTGTTCTTGACGGATTCAGACTCCTTCTCAGATGTCCTTGCTCGACAACTAACTTTGTAGTTGAGGAAGAGCAGCTCGGAAAATACCCACTCAACAAGTGAGTGCATTGGTTGCAAGGAGCTGTTTTTTTTTTCCTCACAGTAATCATTATTAACCAGAAACAGCAGCACAGGAAGGTCACATTTGTGATTATGTCACTTCTCTGCTTCAGCAAGGTCAATAAAAGACTCTGAAAGTAGTAAAGCAAAACTGAACTCAAAATCATATTAGGAATTCTGAGTGATATCTCCATACAGGTAATCCAACAGAACGTTGAAATATTTGAATATCATCTCTCTGTATATTGCGCTGCTTTTAACCCAGAGTAAAACTATTGGATTGAAGGAATGCTAACCGCTGGGTTAAAATGTATAGTTGTTATTTGGAGAAATCTGTAAACTCGTGATCTTATATGTTTTAAAAGACAGCACAGGAAAAAACAGTCCTGATTATTTTCCGGAGACGGAGCACTGATGACCTATCCGAGCTAATTGATAAAACCCACCCAGTGGATACTCTAGCAGAACGTCAAAGAACATTCACCTTTGTATCCAAAGAAACCACAGGAACAACATCAGGAAGCACAATCAATTCCCCTTTTAAATCTTTCCTGTAAGGTATGCTATGTGAATTCATGAAGTTAATCCTCTGACCTCTTTTGATCATGAACAAAGTACTTCTAATGGAGCGCTATGTTCAAAGATTTAATAAGCTTTACCCCTGCCAACGATTCGGCGTGAAGACAGACAAAAGCAGCTCACCACCACAGCCAATATTAAATGTACTTGCCGGTACACTATCATGTGCACTGCCTCAAAAGTGATCTCGGCAGATGTTGTTCCCTACATAAAGCTGAACGTGCCAAAGAGAATTTCTGTTGAGAAAACAAAATATTTTTTCTGCCTTGATGTCAAGCCTGTCTTTTAGAAAGTCTATCTCTAAACACGTCCCGCAGCCTAACAAAAAGCGTTTTTACTGATCGTATTGCAGGTCTTAAAACATTAACATTTGGCAGCAGTGGGATTCAAACCCACACCCCCAGAGAGACTGGAGCCCAAACTCCAGTGCCTTAGACTGCTCGGCTACACTACTGTACCTTCCTCCATATCCATCTTCCTCACATTGCTGACTTGGACTGGGGGTCTTCAGCTCTTGTCGTCGGATCTAATGATATCATGTGGAAGTGACTGCACCTTCATCTTCCGAGATGCTTTCAATAGCACAAACGCTACTTTCACCGGCCCAAACATAGCAATAACGAAGGAGGTGGGTTTCATCCTTTGTGCTGTTTGTAGGGGCGCAACTGTCACGGACGTCCAAAAGGACTAACCGTGGGGAGCAGGAGAGCGGAAAAAGACCCATATGCGTAGCGGCGAGACGGGAAAAAGGCCCGGGCTCATAGTGCAAAGAGTTCAGGATTGCCGTATAGAAACCTATGCCCTCAGGGAGCGGACGTGGGGCGCCCTGGTGCTAGGCGGGTCTCAGGACATCCGAACATCAATGCTGAGCGAGGAGAGAGTGCACGACCCGGAAATATATAGCCCAAGGGAAAGAGAGGGACAGGAAGGACAGCAGACCGGAAACTAGGGACAGGACAGAGAAGGAGCGCCCCCTGGCTGCAGAGGGCGTGACAGCAACTCTACGGTGATCTACTGACTTGAAGAGCAAAAATCAAAATCCTCTGCTACTACTATTGCTTTTTTCATAGTTTCTTCAAATCTTTCATTTGAACGTAGATTTTGAAGGATATTGATGATAATACCACATAAATTGTGGTTTTCTTGTGATCGCCAATTTTATTCAAATACCAGCCTTTTTTACAGTTCCTTGCGTGTTTCACAAGGTATAATAGCCCCCCTCGCATCCTCAGCTAACATTTTAAAATTACAATAGATTATACAGCATGCATGTTTACATTTATATTAAAATTAAAGTAAATATACAAGAATACATACAGTGCTAACCCAATAATTCCTGTCAAGTTCTCCAACAAATCTGCGTTGTTATTTTAACATGTTTCAGCTGAGGGTGCAACAGGAGTATAAATGAATTTTCACACCAGCCATTCAAAGACCAAATTCCATGAGTGAACATTATTTTCTCAGAAGTTGCCGGCATTGGACTTGGTGGTATTGAATTATGTCCACAACTGTTGTAGTAGTTCCTTCTTGAAGTTCGACACGTGCAAAGCACTCGTAATATCATAGGTGTTAAAGTTCACTGAGTCTATTCGAGTCATGGTGTGTATCCCTGCCTATCACTGGAAGACGGGTAGCTTTTTTACACTCAGATTCCAATCTTCAATGCTTTGTGGGAGAGATTACATAACTTTCATTTTCTCACATTTTCTGACGACTGTTCCAAAGGGGCACCCTGTCAATTCCGAATACTTTTCAAAAATCTGCCTGCATGTTTGATTATTGTCATTTAATTTCGAAAAAGTTCAATATTGATCATAACTAAAGAAAATAATGATCACGAACAAAAAAGGGATAAAGATGCAAGTCGATCTTGAATCACAGCTGGGTGACACGGGCTTCTGTTCTGATATGGTTGTACGAGAAACAGGAGGAATCGCCAATCTCCTATAGAACATGAGTTGAATCAGGAGTGAGACATTTCATATACTCGTGCATATGTCAACGCCTGACCTACATCGTAAAACTAACATTAAGTTGTCAGAGACATTCATTTATGTACAAACAAGAGACAGACCAAGTAATAATTCTACATTAGTTCAGGTGGGTAAACCTTAACTAACTAACTAATAAACCTATTAATAATTCTACATTAACATGTCCTACACTGATCAGACTAATTGACATGGTCTGATTCAGAGCCTGTGCAGTTCGTGCTAATTACAACAAGGACAGTTCTGAACCCTCATCACCGACCTGAGCACAAGTTCAGCTGTTCTCCAGTTTTGTTACGCATGGTTTTTCATTGCAATTGAGTTCAGAGCTGGAGCTGATCTCCAGACAGTACAGTGTTTTGGGTAAGTTGTCGACATTCGCATGAGGCTGCAGACAACTTACCCAAAGTGTTTTCTATAGCTTTCAGGTGGAGTTCATTTATATAAAAGAATGTAAGTGGTATAAACGCAACAAGCCAGACGGCAGGCCAACCTATAATTTTCTGACGCGAGGCCTGACGCGTTATTCATTACGCCACTGACCCTGCTATTGCAGTACTAAAAAAACACATTTTCTACATTTATGTCTGTTTAAAAATCACTCTAAAAAAGACAAAGGGTTTGTGTGTCGCTCTAAAAATCCTTCGGCTGAGACGTAAAACCGAGGTTCTGACTCTCTGTGATCATTCAGGAGAATGGTGGTGGTGGAGGGGAATCCCCATTACCTGTAAAGCGCATTGAGTGGAGTATCTAGAACAGCGCTATATAAGTGTAAGCAATAATGATTATTATAATGTAAAATGCAATAAAAAATAAAAAAATATCAAACTTTGATTCAAAATAGATTAATGTAAAAACTGATAAAGCTAATGCTTTTTTCAGGGCTATATCTACTTTTTTTTAAAAAGCTAAGTCTGTCGCGATCGTGAAAGTTAGAGAATGTGTTCCAGCGGGTGCCTTCATATCGTGAGCGTCAGTCTCGCCCGTAGCTGCGAGAAAGTTAAAAGCGCACAAGTGATCTGTCTTTCGTCAAAGTAATTGCCGGAGCAGTAAGACGCAGAGCACCATCCAGCAGCTGTAGACGATGTTCAGGGAAGAGCTAATTCTGTTTTTAGCACAGGGAGTGAGAATGAGCTCAGTCCGGCTCCCAGCAGAATCCATCCTGGTTTGGTTACAGTGCGTCTGAGGATCTTTGGATCGCAACGTAAAAAAAACAATTGCTCACATCGTGTGACTTCCACGACAGGAAGGAAAGATATCACTTAAAAAAATCAGAACTGAAGATTTGGATCCTGGGCCTCAATTTGATCAAATTATTAAAATAATAATTATCAAAATATCAGATTGTGTTTCTGCAACATTTCGTGCACAGTACACCATTTTAATCTAAAACAGTCACAACGAGGGCTTTACACGCAGTCTGGGGTATTTTCCCCTTTTATATTTTTGCCACTTTATATCGAACCTGTTATACTCCCAGATGTGCACAGTAGCTTGTACTTAATAAAAATGTACAATTCACCACTGGTATAAACAGATGTGTGCCGTGTTTGCCTTTGTAAGCATTTGTTTAAAAAATAAGTTCACAATACGATAAAAAAACAGAAAGCACAAACTTTATAATACAACGATACAAAATCAATACCAAATCATTATGCCAATTAAGTACCTATCCTTTGAAAACAGAGAACACCTTTATATCTACAAAAAACTTGACATTGTATGTATTTTTGAATTACAAAGGAGACAGAGTAGTCCCTTAATTCAAAGATCAGATCTTGGCCAAAACAAGACAATCAGACGTGGGCTGAATTCGGAACAGGAACCTCTACTTCGTCGTTTATTGAGCTTTTGATCGATGTCTGAATGAAACAGATTCGCTTTTTTATCTCTTTGATTAAAGTACACAAAAATTGTAAATATTGATTGCAATATTGTATATAATGTATAATTTGAACTACATATTGTTCAGGTGTGAATAATTGTATATTTTAAAAATACATTTCTAAAACAAATCATTGGCTTTATTTACTAGTTTCTACACCTATAAAAATCTTTCTTTGATGTATAATAGCCCTTTAACTATATATGTATAATAGTCCTCTAAATGTATCCGTATAATAGAACTCCAACCATTTATGTATAATAAACATATAATCATAGATGTCTAATTGACGTATAACAATATACGTATATTAGAATTTAATTCTAGACCAGTTACGGAGCAAATTTACACGTCTAAGGTATGCGTTTAATAGTCGTATATTCTACATCTTTTGCCCACTGGGATGTGCCGATTTTAATTTAACAAAGCTAGATACACAGACAGTTTGTTTCTTGAAAGCGTGTTATGTAAAAAAGAGAAAAACGAAAATATATGGATGACAATCTTTCAAAGCTGAAGATTTTACTTTTGAAAAATTGACATTTTATGTATGCAGATGCATTCGCTGGTTTTAGAACTTTGCTGTGCTTCCTGAATCATTTTTCAGCGTTATAAAGTGGGTGTAGAGGGAGCGATCTCTTTGTAGAGCAGTTGACAGGCTGGAGATGTTCAGACTACTCTCGTTATTTCTCAAATGTTTACATCATTTTTCTTTCACGCTAGGACGCAACTGTGTACATGGGCTTGGTTTTCGTTTCACTGATTCTCATTGAAGATTTGGGAATTAACGACGAAAGATTCAGTTTGGCAGAAGGTTTGGTTCACAATGGTCTTGAAGACATGCCCATGTAGAGCAGCGTGTGATGATTTGTACTATAAAAGACCAAGTGCTCAAAGTGACGTCTGCGTTTACCGTTGAAACTTTTCATCTCGGGCGCACTTTTAGAAAACAAAGATAGAGTAGTTGTGTTGTATCACCCTAAGACATCTGTTAGCGGAGTGGCGCAGCGGACCTGTGCTGGGCTTGTAACTCAGAGATTGACTGATTGAAACCATCCTGAGCTATGTACATTTTATGCACGATTGATAAGCACACCATCAGTTTAATGAAGTACATTAAAACTGATTTTTATCTCGTGTGTGTGCAAGCTTCACACTTACAGTACTCTTTAATCTTTACCAATAGCAGATGCCCAAATGTATCTTTGGTTGTTCTGAGATCCTTGATAGTTTCCTCAAATCCTTCAAATGAACATCCATTTCAAAGCAATTATGTTTAATTTTATTACAATTAAGGTACATATACAAAATATCAACGCACATTTGTATAATGCTCATTTAATAATGATTGTCAAGGATTATCAAGTTCTCCAACAAATCTGTGTTCTAATTTTAAAATATTTTAGGATACAACGGGTGTATAAATGAATTCTCCTGACAGCCAGTTGAAGATAAAATTCCACACGTGAAAATGGTTTTCTTGGACATTGACAGGTACTTAATTGTTTACTTGTAGTTCCACATGAGTAAAATAGATATTTCCTGCAAATTTCCAGAGGGCTTGCGAAGAAATCCCATCAAGCTTTAGCAGAGATTATGGTTACAGCGGAACAGTTTGAAGCTCGTCCCTTAGTGTGTTTGAACCACCAGCCCTTCATTTAACAGCTGCACAGAGACACACTCCCGTTGCTTTTTGCCATTCACACGTTTGTAGTTAAAGAATTATAAAATACTGACATTTTCCTGCCAGCCGGCAGTATTTCTTCTGCACTGACCATGAATAACCAATAACTTTATTTCATCTTTCGCAGTCTGTAATCCTTAGAAAAGGAAGTGAATACTTGTATTAAGCTAAATCAAGCCGACGGAGATGCACTGCCGTTGTTTTTCTCCACTTTTCGTTGAAAGGAGAAAAATCACTGACATTTTCTTGCGGTATTTCTTCTGTCCTGCTTAGCAAGACTTATATTTTATCTTTCAGAAGTTGTATGAATTTCTTGAAGTTCAGAAACAACTTGTTCCACAAAGGAAATGAACACTTGGTTCAAAGTAAATCAAGACGTATGTATCTCTCGCCGCGTGTGCTCTTATCTGTCCATATCTCTACTTTTCTCTCACTCTGACAGTCTGTGCAGAGTTTCTGAAGAGGATGTAACACCACTTGGCAAAGAGAAAAATTATCAGAGGCAGAATAAAAAATCATTATTCTCTTCTCAGTCAGATTCACAGCTCAGAGACAATCGGACAGAAGCTCCATACTTCTTTTTATCCGTCAATCCAGAACCAGAGGACATTCAGACAATCAGTGCTGTTACATGAATAATATCAGACAGAACAGCCTGGACTCAGGTCACATTTTCCCATTTTCTCCTTCCTCACAGCCACTTAGAGACAGAAGAGCTCCTGGTTCTCCTCTCTGTGAACTGGGCTCAAGACTCACTGATCTGTCAGCTGTGGACTCTGTTCCAGGTCAGAAGCAAGAAGCTTCTATTAACCCTTTCCAGGACCTCCAGCCCTTCAGTATTACTTTCTTTACTGTATGTCAGTCTCCAAACATGTTTTATAAATGTTTTATAACACACGTGAGTGTGGAATTATCTTTTTATGTAATAAACACAAGTAGTGACACTTTGGTCAGTACACCGTATATTGATTATTAATAGCCGATTGGCCGATGGTCGTGTCTACAGTAGTGACCAGTTGACCAGTCTGTAGCTCTCAGCAGTGGGACTCAGATCACACAGAAGAAGACCTGTCTGTGTGTGATTCCACACCAGCCCAGGGAATCACCAGCTCTCATATGTCTCTCACAGGTGTCTCACAGTCTTATAAATTTACAATTAGCTGAATTATTGTAACAGGTAATCAGACTACCTATGGAACTGAGAGCAGGCTGGAAATAAAACCAGGATACACATTTTAACCTCCAGGATCAGGTTCCTGATCCTCCTGGCTTCTATACTCTGATGATTCGTTTAAAACATTTAAAAGCACTTATTACAGGGACTTGTGCTCATTCTCTACTGCTCCACACGGGTACGCCTTGTAACACATTAATCTGCGAAGTAAACTATTTTTTTTCCTGTTTAATGAATTTCATTCCTTGGTTTATCACTCTCCTTTTACAACTGTTATGATTCGCTTCTCTTCACAGCCCGGTGTGTTGTTTTTTGGGGGGGATGTTATATCTGTAAGAAAAGCCCCCCAGGCTCCGGACAGTAGTCTCCTCCAGCGGAGACGCGCTCTGCTCTGTTACAAAGAGCGCTGTGACATCACAGACACCAGCCTGAGCACCTGGATCAGAGAGCAAGACCGCGGGAGGCACAGGGTGCGCACGGAGGAGAGTTATTGATCACTTATCTATCGAAAACCAATTAATTCAATTAAAAAAACGTAGAATAAACAATTAGCTTCACCAATTGGTGAGTACTGATTCTTTTTCTGGTTTTGATCCTTTTTTAAATATCTAGAAAACAGTCAAAAAAGACTGTATCGATCAATTACCGTAGTGCGTTTAATGTAAAAAATGTTCAAACTGAAATTAAACAATGATTATTCTTCTTATTATTTAGGTAACTGTATCCTAGAGCTAAAAAAATGTATTACAAGTTGATAAATGTATGTAAGTAACAGTTTACATGTATTTTTTCCCGTGTTTATAAATCATAAGTATGGTAACCACGGGGACAGGCGCCATGTCACTGTGCGCGTCTAGGTGTATCGCGTTCGTCACAAAGAGCGATGTGACATCATGGGTAGCAACAAATACTAATACTAGTGTATTCATATTAATATTAATGAGAGTACAACTGGTTGTTTTAATGCTAGTGTTCATGTGAGTATTAATGATGATAGCGCTACTGATAGTTTTAGTTTTAATGTTCATATTCATGTTAATATTAAATATAATTATAGTGTTACTGTTAGAGAATTAACAGTAGTAGTAGTAGTTTTAATACTACTGTTATTCTAGCATTACTGTTATTCTCTTTGGGGGAATTAAAAGCACACGTGGTGAGTGACCTCGTGGTGCAACGGTAGCGTGTCTGACTCCGGATCAGAAGGTTGCGTATTCAAATCATGTTGAGGTCAGCTGATGTGTTTGCAGGTGCTGCTGGTGCTGAACCTGGAAATTACACCATGCAGTTGAGTTTTAGCTGTACACCACATAAGTAATCTGAACGAAATAACAGCGCAGTACAGAACTACCAGTCAGGAGCTTATGCAGCGAATCATCTTGAACACGGCAAGAGAAAAGGCATACTGCACATCTGCGAAACATCACGTCCGACTTTAGAGACAGTGATATCAGAGAATGGAAGTTTCAGACCTTGTTTTTTTTTACAGGTTCAAGCAAACCTGAAAGTTAGAAAGTGTTTGGTCACTTTTGTATGAAAAAGTGTCTGAAGCCTGTAATTATAATTTGCCCTTTTTTAATTGTGGTTGAAATCCACTCCCATGTACCAAGACCTTACAGTATATTCATGTTTACTTAAATGACGGACTATTGGACATTAGTTGGTATTTTTTTTTTGTAACGATTTGCTATTTCATGCAGGAAAGAAAGGAACCCAGACCCAACGTTTGCTTTCACGTGGGGTTCATTTACATAATGGACATCTATTTCTGAGGAGCCTGATTTGAATCACACAACCCCGGTAGTAGTCGAATCGACAATCTTATAAACCGAAATCAGATGCGTTATCCATTAAACCACTAGCCCGTCATGCAAATTAATTGCACCATGGTGAGTTCAGTGCCGCTACTAGTAATACCCCACCCCCCATCTTAAATTTCTAAGTGAGAAACGTGTTTTCTACATTTTTTTTAGTTTTAAAAAATCATCACTTTTAAGCAGACAAAGCCTTTATGTGTCGCTCTGAATTTCTAATTGATTTAGAATTCCAAGACAAAAGCGTTTCGTTCCACAACGGCGTGAAATGATCACGTCTTTCACTCTACTTCTACTTAATAAAGCAGATCTTGCTAGGTGAGCATTTGCTCCGGTAAATTAAGTCACTTTTCATGTTAACTCACTTCTTCTAAACACAACATTTCCCGGTGCATGTTTTCTCCATGAAAAAAGACATTTTCCCTTACATGATTTCTTGTTTTGTTTCATCGAAGTGTACAGAAAGAAGAAAGAAAGGAAAAGTGTCGTTAATGAACTCTGCCGCCCTTGGGAGATTGGACATGAAAAGTGCCCAATAAAAGCCATTTCTCTTCGTTTCTCTTACAGTCGGGGCTCCTGTTCCGTGTAAAGGAGGCAGCTTTGCTCAGCCAGCAGACTCAGGGCTTACTGAATGCAGGTGTCTCAGAGCGGTGTGTCCAATTGGCAGTAAAAGAAGAGAGTTCTGCTGGTGTCGTGGCTTAGATGGTTAAAGCGCCTCTTTAGTAAACAGGAGATCCTGGGTTTAAATCCCAGCGGTGCCTTTCTTCCTGTCTTCTTGCATCGTTTATTGTTATAGACAACATGCTTCTGCATTAAGTTTAATGGAGGTGTTTATTTCGTTTTTGGCACAACTTGTTTTTCAAGAACTCCACACATTGCGAAAGCTAAAATGCTTGTCTTTGTTATCAGTTCAAAAGAATTACTGCCAGCTGGCAAGAAAATGACAACGATTTTTTTTTTACTTTAGCCAAAAATCTGTGAATGTGGAAAAATATGACATGTGTCAGTTTCTATGGCACACTCAGTCAGGGTGTGCTTCAGTTAAACACAACGTTCGTAGATCAAACGCACCCAGAGACACACTTCGAATTAATCCGATCTAAACATTACCTTCTCTAAATGTGATTGAGTTTCTTTGCACGTCCTTAGCCATCTTGATGTTTGCAGAGATTTTCAACTTTTGACACGAGTCAAACTACAAGTAAATAGTTGAGTACCTATGTCAATATCGCCGGGAATGTGAATATAAATGTAAACATCAATATTTCTGCTGTCTCCTGAGAAACACAAGTATAGAGTCAAAACACAATAAATAATGCTAGAAAATTATTCAGTTAACACCCAGATGTGACAAAACACATTTAAGACTTACATCCCCTTTAAATATGTATTTCCTTAATATCAGTTCTCTTCCCTCCCCAGGATACCTGCAAATTCACTATATCATATTAAAAGCTGTGTGTAAGTCTTACATGTGTTCTGTCACATCTGGGTGTTAAATTAATAGATGTGTTGTGTTATTTAATATGATTTGACTCCATGCTTGTGTTTCTCGGGAGAAAGCAGAAATATTGGGGATTTGCGGCTACAGAAAATAATGTGAACTTTACAGGCAAAAGTTAGTTTACGTTAAAGAAACAAAAACTTATTGTCACCCTTTTCAACTTGATTATTTAAGACATTTGTTCGGAATAGTATATCTTCTCATGTCTGTGGCTGTTATCCTACAATAACGGTGGTGAAATAGCAGGAATGTGCGGAAAGAATCGGAGATAGAACAGAAGACTCATCTAGTCGATAGTAAGGTTGTGTAGGACCGCACACACTTCGATGTCAGTGTTGAGTAGTGTGGTTTAAAAGCTTCTTCACGAACCAGGAAGGAGTAGAAATCTAAAGTCTTCTGATCCGTAATCAGACACGTTATCCATTGTACCATTGGCGTTTGTATTGCATTCCTATACAGCACCACATTGAGTTCAGAGCCGCTACTAGTAATACATCGCCCCGGTCAAAAGTTTCTTCAATTAGATTCATGTGTTTTGTACGTGTGTCTAATTACTACGTCTTTCATTATGTCTGGTTTAAAATAATGTATCTTAAAAACAGAGAAAGGGTTTATGAGTCTCCCTGAAATTCACACACGAAGAATAAAAAATATCGCGTTTAAAAAGAATACAGAGATGCCGGCGATAGAAAACTTAAGTGCGCGCTATCACTGAACTAAACTCCCGATCGATAAGTTTGCCGGTTGCTTTTTAATTGTGTTAGGAAGAGCAAATAGTCCACAGTGTACATTTTAAAGGTCTAAGCAAAACAATCAGACGTGAGGATTATTCAGAACAGGAGCCTCTACTTCTTTGTATACTGAGCTTTCGGGTGAACGTCAAAGTGAAAGACAAATTCGCAATTCACTTTTTGATTAAGGAACAAGAAAACACCATCCTTCAAACTGGATTCAGACCAGGGACATAAGACATACTCACTGCTTTTTCTACAGTTTTAAGAGCTAGCAACTGAGCTATCGAGAAGTCTAAAATAAACGTTTTGTCACACGCGTAGCCCAATGTAGTGTAGTGTTCCTCTTTATTTAAATCCCAGTTCGACATCAAAATACTCACTCCCATAGTCTCGTTTAGTAGAAGAAATGGACCAGGCTTCTACTCTATAAACGTCAATAGTTCTTATAAAACATTTGAAGGGATATCAGTGCAGGTGGAAATTGACACTTTTTCTTTATGATTTGGTTTTGATTTTGAATCGTTATATTATTAAGTTTGTGCTTTCTCTGTTTTTATCATATAGTGAACTTATTTTTTAAACAAATGCTTACAAAGGCAAACAGGGCACACAGTACAAGCTACTGTGCACTTTTGGGAGTATACGAGGTTCGATATAAAATCGCAAAAATGTAAAAGGAGAAAATACCCCAGACTGCGTGTAAAGTCCTCCTTGAGGTATGCTTTCAAAATAGCTGCACCAGGCACTTGGACACAGATAAACATAGGTATTTAAAATTCAGGAATATGAATGGTCAATTGCTTACAGTTGGGTTTTTACGTTTCGTATTTAGCGATTTGTGTATAAATCTTTTAACAATTCATTAAAATGCTAACAATATGTAAAATAAAAACAACAGCAACGTTAAATGGCGGGGAGACGGGCAGTTTTTTTTTACAATCAGATTCCAATCTCTAATGCTGTGTTTGAGAGCTTTATGTGAGAGCTTACTGTACATAACTTTCCTTTTCTCACATTTTCTGAAAACTATTCCAAAGGGGCACCTGTCATGGACGTCCAAAGGGACTAACCATGGGGAGTAGGAGAGCGGAAAAAGACCCATATGCGTAGCGGCGAGACGGGAAAAAGGCCCGGGCTCATTAGTGCAAAGAGTTCAGGAATGCCGTATAGAAACCTATGCCCTCAGGGAGCGGACGTGGGGCGCCCTGGTGCTAGGCGGGTCTCAGGACATCCAAACGTCAATGCTGAGCAACGACAGAGTGCAAGACCCAGAAATATATAGCCCAAGGGAAAGAGAGGGACAGGAAGGACAGCAGGCTGGAAACTAGGGACAGGACAGAGAAGGAGCGCCCTCTGGCTGCAGAGGGCGTGACAGTACCCCCCCCCCCCCCCTTCATGTCAGGCACCCTGTCAAGATGTGAGTCGCTCTTGAATCAGAGCGGGGTGACACGGGCTTCTGTTCTGATATGGTTGTACGAGAAGCAGGAGGAATTGCTTTACTCGTATTGCTTCATGAGCTGAATCAGGAGTGAGACATTTCGTGTGTTTGTGCATATGTCAACGCCTGACCTACATCGTAAAACTAAATTAAAAACTAACATTAAGTTGTCAGAGACATTCATTTATATACAAACAAGAGACAGACAAAGTAAAAATTCTTCATTAACTTGTCCTACACTGATCAGACTATTTGAAATTGTCTGATTCAGCCTGTGTAGTTCGTGCTAATTAGAACAACGCCAGTACTGAACCCTCATCACCGAACAGACTATTTAGCACAAGTTCAGCTGCTCGCCAGCTTTGTTACGCACAGTTTTGCATTGCTATTGAGCTCAGAGCAGGAGCTGATCTTCAGACAGTACCGTGTTAAGTAGTCTGCAGCTTCGTGCAAAACAGTTCGACAGTTCATTGCAATTTACCCAACGTGTTTTCTATAGCTTTCAGCTGCAGTTAATTTACATAAAGAAAATCTACTACTGGTTTAAAAGCAACATGAGTCAGACAGGAGTCAAACCTACAATCTTCTGATCCAAAGTCAGATGCATTATACATTACACCACTGGCCCTAACCTTATGGTGCTCAACAGCACCATAGTGACCTCAGTGCCACTACTAGTAATGCATCACCCCCATCCAAAATTTCTAAGTAAAAAAAAAACTTTTTCTATACTTGTCTGTTAAAAAATATGATATCTTTAAAAAAGACAAAGGGTTTGTGTGTCACGCAAAAGTTTTGATTCATTTCGAATGCAAAGTAAAACCATTTTCTTCCAAGAAATCATAAATTGGTCTCATCCTCCATACTATAATCCTCTCTTGTAGTAGTAAAGCATTTTGAATTCAACCGAACAATATATTAAAGGAACAAGTAATAGGTTTATTCCATGCTGAAAAGAGAAGAGAGAAAACACAATGTTTCAGCTATGAAAAATTCTTCAGGTTTGTTTTCTCTCTTCTATTTTCAGCATGAATTAAACCTACAATATTACTTGTTTCTTTGCAGATATGCATGCTGAAGTAGCTATCCACCTGAATATATTAAACGATTCATCTATACGATTAACATAATGTTCTCCTGAATAACTACTCAAAAGAAGCCACAGCTCAGGTGTTAGAGAGATTTGAAATCAGATCAATGGATTTAGAGTTCAGACTGCGAACCGACAGTTGACACAGGTCTTTTATAGAACCGTTTAGATTTTTTCTACTTTGTACCCGTGACATCATTGTCCTGCTTGCAGCCGAGCCCGACACACAGTACCATCTGGTTTCTGTCGCTGGGCGCTCACCCTGTGGTCCATGTGGGTCCTAATGCCCCAGTATAATGACAGGGGACACTAAACTGTAAACAGGTGCCGTCCGTCGGCTGATAAGTAAAACTGAGGTCCTGACTCTCTCTGGCCTTTAAAAATCCCAGGTCGTCTCTTGAAAGAGTAGGGGTGTAACCCCAGCATCCTGGCCCAATTTTCCAATGGCCCTTACCAGTCATGGCCTCCTAATAATCCCTAAAAAAATCTATGAACTGGCTTCATTACTCTGCTCTCCTCCCCACTGATTGTTGATGTGTGGTGAGCATTTTGGCACAGTATGGCTGCCGTTGCATCATCAAGGTGGGGCTGCACATTGGTGGCGGTAGTGGGATTCCCCATTACCTGTAAAGCACTTTGAGTGGAGTGTCCAGAAAAGCGCTATATAAGTGTAAGTGATGATGATAATAATAATAATTATTATTATTATGTAAATTGCAATAAAAATATAATATTTGTTTCAAAATCGATTAATGTAAAAACTGATAAAGCTAATGCTTTTTTCAGGGCTATATCTACTTAAAAAAAAAAAGAGAAGTGAAATTTGGAGAAGATGCACCAGCGGGTGCCTTCACATCTCCAGCTTCAGTCTCGCCTGTAGCTGCGAGAAGGTTAAAAGCACACAAGTGATCTGTAGACAATGTTCGGGGAAGAGATAATTCTGTTTTCAACACAGGGAGTGAGAATGAGCTCAGTCCGGCTCCCAGCAGAATCCATTCTGGTTTGGTTACTGTTAGACTGTGCGTCTGAGGCTCTTTGGATCACAATGTGAAAAAAAAACAATTGCTCACATCGAGAGGAAGGGAAGATATCATGTTTAAAAAATCAGAACCGAAGATTTGGATCTGGGGCCTCATACTTATCAAATTATTAAAATAACAGTTATTAAAATATTAGATTGTGTTTCTGCAACATTTCGTGCACACTACGCCATTTTTATCTAAAAATAAAACAACAGCCACAACAAGGGCTATACACGCAGTCTGGGGTATTTTCCCCTTTTAGATTTTTGCCACTTTATATCTAACCTGTTATACTCCCAAAAATGCACAGTGGATTGTACTTAATAAAAATGTACAATTCACCGCTGGTATAAACAGATGTGTGCCGTGTCTGCCTTTGTAAGCATTTGTTTAAAAAATAAGTCCACAATACGATAAAAACACAGAAAGCACAAAGTTAATAATACAACGATACAAAATCAATACCAAATCATAAAGCCAATTAAGTACAGATGCAGCTATTCAAAATACGCGGTAAAAACCCGCGGTACAGTAACCTGCCCACAAGCCACCGCAGGGGACCGGAGGGCACCGCGGTAAGTGATTGGCTGGCCAAAATGACCGACAGGGGCACTCGTGGTGCATTGGTTGGTAGTGCAAAGATTTAATCATTTAATGTCTTTACTGTGCACATTTTAATTCGCTTAGTTTTGAATATTTATATGGAATTTTACCACTAAAGGGAAATTTTAGTAGCTGAGCATAAAAAGAAGAGGAGCATAACGCATCTGAAGGTCATAAACGATATTAATTTAGGAACATAAACATTACTGTATGTACATAAACTGTACTGTGTATGGCTGGTCTTGGTAGTTGAAAGAAAAAATACATACCAGTCTTCCATTTCTCCCTAAACATTTTAAGCATGAAAGTTTTATGAAACGGTACCCAAATATGCGATTGCTGTATGGAATGAATTTTAAATTAAAAAAATTATTTAACACGAACATTAAGCTGTTTACATCTTCCGCCTGAGAACAGTCACCCGTTGCTACCCAACGCAGAAACATAGCCACTAACTAGCAAAGAGAGGACATTAGCTACCCAATATGATAAAGAAATAAATGATTATTTTGTTTATTTCTTTTGCACATTTATTTGAACATTTCCATCGATTGTACAAGCACTTGGAAACTGTCCAATCCCTAGTTCATCAGACATTTTACCGGTCTGGCGCCGGTCTGTGTCTTCCAGGATATAATGCCAGCGAACTCTTGTTTTTATGTCCACTATAACAGACAATCTCCTTTGCTTTTAACCGAGCGTTTAATAATTTCCTAAAATGAAAATGATTTACTTTATTTCCCTCACGGGATCAATAAAAGTATCTATCATCTGTCTAAACTATGGGACAGAATTCTGGGGTCTCCCCATACCAGAGATTATGGTAGGGCTTCAGAATGGTGATTGGCTGACACCATCTGACACCCCTCTGATTGGAGAAAAAAAGACGTGCTGGTTTGCTATACATACTGTACCAGGAAGAGGATTTCTTTCTATTCAAAACGTGTATTTTAAAAGTTAAAGAAGTAAAAACCTTACAGCGTACACAGATTTCTAAACTGATCAGGATCGTTATCTTTGTCTTATGCATAATAATGTTCACCGCTCTGTCCAGCAAATTAATAATAAACTTTATTTTATATAGCGTTTTAAACGAATAAGTAATTAGATTGCTCATAAACCTAATCACTTGCTTTTTCTTTTTATTTAGGCTCAGATTTCAACTATAGATCGTATTATTAATAACCATAATAACAACCAACCAACAAAAACAACCATATAAACATAATACCAACCAAAAACATAGATAACAACCACAATACAAAATCAAATATATCAAACAATTTTACTCTTGCAAATTCCTCCAATTATCATAATCCCGCCCCTTATGCAAAACCAAACCTTCCTCCCATCCCAGTTTATCCTGTTTATCATAAACAAAATCCACCTCAATTTTCAACATAAAGCATTACACAAAATCAATACCTCAACACTCCATACTCAACAACGATAATTCACAAACAGCCAGAACATGTAACTACACATTCCCAAACAGACCAAATTTCCATAGCCCCGCCCCTTATGCAAAAACAACATCCCTCCCCTGTTCTCTCTCTCCCCTGGCGGTTGTAATTGATTTTATTTTCAAATAAATTTTAGCAAAGTCATGTATTTTAAAAATCTTAAGATTTTTATATTTATGTCTTTATTTAGTGGTTTCATTAGTGACAAAGGCTAAACTTTCTTGGAAAAATATCTTTTATGTAAACCATGTTTGCTATTAATTCATTCAGGGCTAAAATATGTTCATTGTCTTCTAATGAAAGAAGGGTTCTTTCGCCGTAGTCGGGTTGAAATTAGAAGCTTGCCACGCCCGGACTGTTACACCAACGCATTAGCATGTTAAAGCGATTTCATTGAGGAGCCTAGCCTTTAACTAGTAAGTACTGTACTTACTGGGTTTTTGAGGGGGGGAAGGTGTCTTTCGCTGGAAATCTCGCCTCCTACTTTGAAAATACCCGTGAAACCGGTTCAATTCGTCACAGCCAGCACTCCTGCAGAGAGGGGGGTTGTACTTGCAGTGTATACAGTACACGCGTTATGCTCTTTGTTAATGTCTTAGCCAGAACATATCATTATATCTCATTTTGTATTTCTTTCGTTTTCCCAGCCTAACAGTATTGTTTTTAACCTGTAAAGCGCTTTGAGGAGCCACCTTTAAAGGCGCCATATACAATAAAGTTCATTATTATTACTATTGTAAATTTGCTGGACAGAGAGGTGAACATTATTACACAGAAGACAAAGATAGCGATTTACGTTGCATTGTGTATCGTGCTGCTTTAATACAGTTTTAAATAATTAAAAGTCTAAACAGTATCAGCTTTATTTATGGGTTTTAAATAAAGGTGATTTAAACGCGATTTAAATCAATATAAATGTTTTTATTGTAACGCATAGGTGACTATTCATTGTTATTAAAATGACTTAAATTCGATCATGTTGTGGTATTTAGAAATATACATTTGTTTGGTGTGAGTGAAGTTTTATTTAATCTCTGAGCCATACTGATTCTTCTGGAAGCCAGTTTCCGCCAGGGAGTTAAAAAAAAAAAACACACTATGGTATTCTCTCCAATGCAGTGCAGTTAAAAACATACCTCTGATGCTGCACCTAAATGAATATCGTTTATGACCATCAGAAGCTTTATGCTCCTTTTCTTTTTTCCAGTGGATTGAACAGGGAGAGGCGTTTCATGATGTACTTTTCACTGATGAAACAACAGTGGCTCTGGAACAGTTTTCAACCATGTCGTTTTATAAAAAGGGGAGATATGTACACTTTACTGAAGCTAAAAGTTTAGCCTTTGTCACTAATGTAACCACTAAATAAAGACATATAGAAATCCCTACGTTACAGACTGTATATGGCTGGTATTGGTAGTTTAAAGAAAAAATACACACCAGTATTCCACTTTCTCCCTAAACATTTTAAGCATCAGTCTTACATGTGGTTATTTCGGAAACGTTTGTACGTGCTCCTTCTGACCATGTTACTGTTTACTGTTACTGACCATATTAAGTTTAAGTGCCTGTGGGCACTTTTCCTGTCCGTGGGGGGTGGACCGTCTTTCATTAGAAGATTAGTCTGTTCTACTCTGAGAATGTAGAGGGGGTGGAAAGTGCCCGCGGTCATTTAATTAGTATTAAAATTCGCACTGATTCCCTTGTGAAGATACGGACATAGGAATATTCGTGCGTGGTCAAAAAATGGCATAAAAACGACAAAGTGAAGGCTGTGAAAACATTCACAATGTACTTTATACACAAAGCAAATATACCCCCCCCCCCTCTCAATTCAATTCAAGCTGCTTTATTAGCATGACAGATGGGTACAATCAGTGTTGGGTATTTACTTTGCTTTGAGATGCCACTTTTAAAGGTGATATATAAAATCAAGGCTTTACTTGCTTTAACTCCGCAAGTCTAAGTTCTTGTGTCTGTCCCATTCGAACCCGAAAGTATTACAATATGTATCTTTATAGCAGGTGGTGTACAGCTTTTTAGTATAGATTACACTTTTCTAAAATGTATTTAAAAAATAAAAACGATTACAATCTAATCTTTCCACGTTTGATCCCAAAATAAATCTAAACGGGGAGAAAGCTATGCTGAAAGTTTATTAAGATACTTAGAAGACAAAGATATCAATTTATTTGCATTTGTCTGATTGTGAATCAAAAAACACATATATTTAAACCCGCATTTGCGATTTAAATCAAAACGTTATTTAAATCAATATAAATGTTTATATTGTAACGCCTAGGTGACTATTCATTGTTATTAAAATGACTTCAATTTGATCATGTTGTGATATTTAGAAATATAAATTTGTTTGGTGCGAGTGAGGTTTTATTTAATCTCTGACTCAGTGATGGCCTGGCATGGTGAGGTGCGCTGGCAGATATGTGGTGTTACGCAGTGGTGGCGTGACACGGTGGGTGCCTTGGCAGCTGTATGATGCAGTGGTGGCCTGGCACGGTGAGGTGCGCTTGCAGCTATGTGACGCAGTGGTGGCCTGGCACGGTGAGGTGCGCTGGCAGCTGTGTGATGCAGTGGTGGTCGGGTATGTAGAGGTGCACTGGCAGCTGTGTGTTGTGACGCAGTGGTGGCCTGGCACGGTGAGGTGCGCTTGCAGCTATGTGACGCAGTGGTGGCCTGGCACGGTGAGGTGCACTGGCAGCTGTGTGGTGTGACGCAGTGGTGGCCTGGCACGGTGAGGTGCGCTGGCAGCTATGTGATGCAGTGGTGGCCTGGCACGGTGAGGTGCGCTGACAGCTGTGTGATGCAGTGGTGGCCTGGCATGGTGAGGTGCGCTGGCAGCTGTGTGATGCAGTGGTGGTCGGGTATGTAGAGGTGCACTGGCAGCTGTGTGTTGTGATGCAGTGGTGGCCTGGCACGGTGAGGTGCGCTTGCAGCTATGTGACGCAGTGGTGGCCTGGCACGGTGAGGTTCGCTGGCATATAATGAATATATTTCCATGGATATAATACAACTGTTATTATTGATCACCGAATTATTGTACTTGACATGACTTCATTCAGCCTTTCCTGAACGTCTATGACAGGCAGAGAGAGTGCTGTTTCTGGTGCGATCTTTTGCAGCTGACATTTCACTGTTTTAAACAAACAAGAAATTAGATTGCTCATAAATCACTTATTCTATATAAACACAGCGTAATTGCCCTCCGAAAATCCTCTTTTTGTTGTTCGTTTTAGAGACCTTGATCGAAACTGATTTTAGATGTCAGAAAGGATTTATTTTCTCTGTATTTCCTACAATGCTTTGTCGAGATTTTAACTTTATATCTAACTTTATATCTAGGCTCATATTTCAACTATAAATCGTACAGTGATTAATAGCAGTAAATACTGATGTTTTGCGCCCTACTACCACAAAAATATATGTTTAAAAAAATGTCAAGTTCCCATAAAAAAGTCATGCCTTGGAGTATAGACCCCCAAAGGAATGCCATAGACTCAAACTGCAAAATAAACACATACAGAAAGAAAGTATTTGTATTGTAATTGCAAATCCTGGTACTGTATGAGTGATTGGTATGACTTTCCTCATTACAAATCTCTTATTAGAATTTAAATTTCTCTGTAACTCCAGGTCAGAACAGAGAAAATGTAACTGCCTTAAGGCGTTTACGATTATGAAAAATAGAAGGATAAGCATGATACGTATGTCTTCTGTAATTTTCTAAGTCATGTTACTGAGCACCAAATCTTATTGAGAATATGAATCCATTTAAGGTTTATACCATTAAAGTAACAGTTTATTCCATGCTGAAAATGTTTGTACCAGACTTTTTTGAGGCCTGTTTAATTGTGTCTGAAGTCTGATGTTTTATTGTTAAAAAGATCCATGAAAATGTCACTACTAAAGTTAGCTGGTACTGTTGGTATTGTAAGTGGCAAGTAGAGCTCATATTTTAGATTTTGTGTAGTTGCTAGCGTTGAACTGTGTGTTGGATGCACATGAATTGAAGGAATGGGCAAACATAGCTGATGCAGATCCACAGAGCCAGCATATTAAGATGTTTATAATTAGAGGCAATTTGTTTAAATAACTAGGTATGGATACTGATGTGCAAGAGAGGTGGAAAGGCTGTTTCCTTAAGCCAGCACTATAAAATATTTTATTCTCAGTGAGATGCTGCCATTTCATAGTGGGTTTCTAACACCGTGTATAGTTCCATCCACACAGTGCCTTTACTTCCATCCATTTCTAATCTCTTTATCCAGTACAGAGGATTTGGAGCCTATCCCAGTAAGCAACGGACACAAGGCAGAATACACCCTGGACATAGCGCCAGTCCATCACAGGACAGACAGACACAAACACACACACCAGGGCCAGTTTTCCCATAAACCAATTAACTTACCAGTATGTTTTGGAGTGCGAGAGGGAGTCATATCACACATATGGAGAAAAACCATGTAACCCAGAGAGAACATGTAAACCCCACACACACAGGATGGCAGGAATTGAACCTAGGACCCCAGTGCCACAAGATAGCAATGCTAACCACTTCGCCACCATTATAAATGGATGGATATCTTAGTTATCTTTCTAGTTCACAGGTTTGCATGCATAATTTAATTTTGAAAGCCACTGAGACATCAGGTACTACTGTTGTATCTATGAAAAAGAAACAAAACAAAAAACATACTAACAACTGTGCCATCCTACTCCTTAGTTAATACATTTTATTATTCATAAACAGTTAACATTGTTAGCAAAATATTTTGAATTATATTTAACCCTATTTTTTCTTTAGTTTTGTATTTAACTTATTATATGATAGTCAGACTTAATGTATATTTGAACACTGAAAATATATTTTTACAAGATGCGGGGGAAAGTGCAACAGCTTATTACAGTGCTAAATTTAATATTATTGATTGCTTATAGTTTATGCTAACACCTAACTTTCTTAATTAGATGTATTTAAAACAGTGAACTAAGTGTAACATACTATTCAGAAATACAATCGAAAATAGTTTTGTGGTGTTTGTATGGATGAAACGTTTCTAAAATGTATAACGTAACAAAATTAAAGACGATTAAAATCTGTAATCTTTCCACTTGTAATGTCATTAGACAGAACAACACGTTTCTGGTTTGTTTTAATTAGCTAGTATTAGTTAGTAGTTAGTAGTTTTAATTTAATTAGTATTGCAATTTGCACTGATTCCCTTGCGAAGATATGGACTTAAGAATATTCGTGCCTGGTCAAAAAATGGCATTAAGCACTTAAAATTAATATGGTTAATAATAGTAAACTGTAACATGCTGTAACAAGATCGGTTAAACTGCGAAGAAAATGCTTTCAGAGAAAATGTTTCAGGTGTGAAGAACATAGATCTCCAATGCAATTTCAACCAAACCTGTTCCTACACACCCTGCCCCCACTACCATTAGAATATACACAAAGCACTGAAATCTTTCGAGCTAATGATCAGGTGACCCGAGAGAGAGCGAGAGAAACACCAAGGGGTGCGGAACCAGGGAACTATTTAAATGGAAAACGGGCGATCTCCCCAGACTGTCCGCCCGTTTCACTGTTACCTGGATACCTCTTTATTTAGAACTCACTAACACTGATTTTTAGTTTAGAAGGATTCAAGTAGGGTTTTAGATGAAAGGCAGCGACCTTAATCAAGCCCAAATCATAATTGAACCCATTCAGAGCCTACATTACATTTTAGCGTTTCATTCTGAGCAGAAGACCCTCACACCTGAAGAAGGGGGAGGTGTCTTTCGCTGGAAATCTCGCCTGCTTCTACTTTACGAGTACAACCCCCTCTCTGCCGGAGTGCTGGCTGTGACGAATTAAACCGGTTCCACAGGTTTCAATCACAGACCATGTGACATGGGAGTCAGGAAACTAACACACAGCGCCACCGGATTTGATAATGCTATAAAAACGCTATAAAATAATGTGACTAGGCATAGAACAAGTTTACAGCACAGTACAATAATAAATGCTGACCATGACTTTAGAAGCATAAATTGCCTTACACTCAATTTAAACACAAGCTGTCTTTAGCCCTCTAAGCTGATTCATACAGAAATGTAGAGATCCAGGCTCAGAACACACAGCTTCATTAGCGAATACATATGCAGGACAACTAGAGAAGACGTTTTACAGAGGATGGATTTTTAGAAACATCCCATCAGTGACATCACTGAAGTCAACTCCTAGGTACTGTAACTGTCGTGTGGATAGTTTCACAAGAATCAGACAAAGTTTTATCTAGAACAGACGCTTGTTCTAGATAAAACTGCAAAAAAAAACAACAACCCATAATGTACTACTTTGCGGCTCTGTTTGCCCAAATCATATATTCACAACGTGAAATTTAGAAAATAATATTACGTAACCAAAATCCGCAATATGGAAACAGAACCTGTGTAATTGTTGATAGATGATGTACTCGTAACATTTTACAAGACAAACTACAACATTTAAAAAAATGACTTGTATGTACTTGATATCTCTAATCAATCCACGGCGACATTGTTAAAGCAGAGTCCCAGTAAAACGAAACTAAAACGCCCTGCGCATACCGTTTCGCGCTTCTTATTAGTTGCTCAAAAGTAATTTGACCGTATGAAATGCATAATATAAACCTAGAAACATATACGTGAGCAGTATTTACGTACTGTAGTATCGGTGTTAAGACATACCTCTCAAATACTGTAAATCAAGTTAAAAATATCTCAAGACCGATTCTGGTCATAATGAAACCATGTTTCGTGTATGTTTTCTTTAAAGTACCGAGACCAGCCATATACTGTATGTTTATGTTCCAAAATTAATATCGTTTATGGCCTTCACACGCGTTGCAGTATGCTCCTATTCTTTTTATGCTCAGCTACTAAGATTTCCCTTCAGTGGTAAAATTAGATATGAATATTCAATACTTAAACGGGCACAGTTAAGACATTAAATATACATATACATACTGTATACAGTACAGTTTTCATACAGTAATATGTTTATGTTCCTAAATCAATCTCTTTTATGAGCATGTGAAAGGCATGGTGAATCGATTCTCAAAAATTACTGTACTTTGCATGATTGGAAACAAATGCGTGATTTCGAAATGCTGTGGTGTTACTTTTACAAAGACGGTCAATGAAAAAAAGAATGTTGACCAGGGCAATACTTTGAGTTTACACTTACAGCTTGTCCAAGGTCATCCATTATTAATACTATTAGTAATATCTTCGTTAAAGACTTTGATGGCCACAGCTCAAACATGAGAGGCTGAGCTTTATTAGCACCACTTGCCGAAATTCCGGATACTATTATTTTGCTTGTCATATTATAGGAGAATTTACGGTAACTAGCAGTATTTACCGGTAACTCGCGGTATTTACCGGTAACTTGCGGTAGACTGCGTACAGCGTACCGGAAAATAATGCGGTATCGCCCACGCATTTTGAATGGCAGCATCTGTATGTCCCCCAGCTCTGAGCCCATTGGGCCTGCTGGTGTGACCAGAGCTGCAGCGTCGCCATGCTGGTGGGGGTCAGTTTGGCTTTTCTGTTGGAATGAACAGGGGGGTTACATGATGGTGCTGTCTGTGGTCTGGCTGTCCTGCTGGTCTGGATGAGGGGTGCGTAGTGTGGTGCAGGTTCTTGTCCCATCCTGCTCTTGGTCCAGGTTGGAGGGTTGCACCGATTCTGAGTCTTGTTAGCTGGTATGGATGGGTTTGGGGGTGTTGATACCAGAGTGGTCCGGGGGGGGTGCAGGTGTCTCGGGGGCATTCTTGTTTTTCTGTGAGTTCAGGTTGATTCTGTTGGTTTTGCCACGAATCTCCCTCACGCAGGCAAGTGCTCCCGCATTCCTACGAGCTCTCCCCGTACCAAACGTGCACGTGTCAATCAGTCCTCTGCTTAAACCTTCATCTGCCCCCCGGTCATTGCTCACGATTGAGATTCTCTCCCGGAGCTTACGTACTAACTACACCTTTGCCTTACTACGACTTCTCCCCTGGACCTCGACCCCGCTTTTCCGACTACCGCTTTAGCCACTCGATTTTGTACCTTCGCCTGTTTTACGCTTTCTCGGATCCTGACCCCAGCCTGTCTCTTCGTTTACGCCTCTGCCTTCTGAATCCACACCGACGCAACTTCTACGCCTTCCCGGACTCCGACCCCTGCCAGTCCCTCGACTACACTTTCGCCTGTCGATTCTGTGCCTACGCCTGTGCTACGTGTGGAAGACCGAGTCAAAAGGTCAGGACAGTGACTATGCGTTGGAAAGGTTTTCTGTTCACACCTAAGACCACTGTCTTAGGTGCAAACTAAAGCCTGTGATTCCTCACACCCATTCAACCAGAGAAAATTGAAACAGATTGTAGGATGCCAAATGGCACCCCCCTGTCCTGTTTGTTTGACTTCTGACAGTGCCCCTTTCCTTGTATGTTCCTTTGGTATGTTAAAGTATTGCCTACTTTTAATGTATAAAAAAGGAAAGTATAACTTCAGTCCAGTGAGCATGTCTTGAGTGCTAGGGGAAACCCTTTCTCTGTGATATGCTCCCCTTCAGCTGATTGTATTAAAGATCTCTGTTGACAATCTCCCAACCTGAGTGAAGACTGAGTTTTCTTCGACATACGCCTTCCCGGACTCGGACCCCTGCCTGTTTACTCCGACTACGCCTGCGTCTCGCGCCAACCCTACCAAGGGCACCGCATTGGATCCCTATCCTCAGCAGTCAGCCCCTGCGTGACAGGTTCTGAGTGTCTTGGTTACATCCGTTTGAGTGTATAGATGAAAAAGCTATTGAAGAGCACCCCGACACCCCCCACCCATCTCGGTGGAAGTTGCCATGTTCAAAAAATCCTAAAAAGATAATTAAAGTTTCACACAACAAAGCATGACTGTGAAAGGTCAGGAGGCCTGCCTAATGGTGGTGCTGGCCCCACTAGCACCTCTTCCAGCAGCAACCTTAGTTTTTCCCAGGAGGTCTCCCATCCAGGTACTGACCAGGCTCACACCTGCTTCAGTACTGAAGGCTGCTGATTATGGCCAGCAGCCATATCACCCTGCAACTCACAACTGGCAACCCACTGAAGCTAAGCAGGTGTGAGCCTGGTCAGTACCTGGATGGTAGACCTCCTGGGAAAAACTAAGGTTCCTGCGGGAAGAGGTGCTAGTGGGGACAGCAGGGGGCGCTCACCCTGCGGTCCATGTGGGTCCTAATGCCCCAGTATAGTGACGGGGACACTATACTGTAAACAGGCGCCTTGCTTCGAATGAGATGTAAAACTGAGGTCCTGACTCTCTGTGGTCATTAAAAATCCCATGGTGTTTCTTGAAAAGAGTAGGTGTGTAACCCCGGTGTCCTGGCCAAATTTCCCCATTGGCCCTTACCAATCATGGCCTCCTAATAATCCCCCTCTATGAATTGGCTACATTACTCTGCTCTCCTCCCCACTGATAGCTGATGTGAGGTGAGCGTTCTGGTGCACTGTGGCTGCTGTCACATCATCCAGGTGGGGCTGCACACTGGTGGTGGTGGAGGGGAGTCCCCATTACTTGTAAAGCGCTTTGAGTGGAGTGTCCAGAAAAGCGCTATATAAGTGTAAGCAATTAATATTATTATTATTAATGAGCACAACACTTGATTACAGTAAAAAAATCATTAAAAAATAAAGAAATGTTCCACAACTCAAAGCAAGGTTATATAAGGTTAGGGGAGCTGTCTGATGTGTAAAACACCTGGTTGCAGCACTGTGGCTGTTGTGCTTGAAGAGCTATTGACTCGTGAATAGCACCCTCCTATCACCATGTACCGCCTGTCTAATGGTGCCATATTGAAAACATCATGAAAAAATAAAGAAAAGGGACACAACCACAGCAAGATTGTGTAAGGTTAGGGGGCCTGTGTGGTGTGTAAAACACCTGGTTGCAGCACTGTGGCTGTTGTGCTTGAAGAGCTATTGACTCGTGAATACCACCCCCCTATCCCCATGTACCGGCTGTCTAATGGTGCCATATTGAAAAAATCATTACAAAATAAATAAAGGGGCCGCAGCCACAGCAAGGTTGTATAAGGTTAGGGGGCCTGTCTGGTGTGTAAAACATATGGTTTCAGCAGTTCGGCTGTTGTATTTGAATTGCTATTGTAGCGGCAATGCTTGTTAATAAGACAGAATTAAGCGTTGGTATGCTGTCCTAAAGGAGGCCCCATCTCACCCTCCATCTCTGTGGTGCAGCCACAGAAAAGTATTCATGCAGGCTGATTTGAAATGTTTTCTTTTGATAAGGAACAAGCTCCCAGACGGGGATGCACTTAGCTAAGCCAGGCTATCATGATCAATGGTCATCCATTGGCGCCTATCAGTCTAGGGAGTGCCGAATACCATGTGGGTCTCCAATGCCCGCCAAACTCTCAACCAATCAGCACACATCTGGGTCTTGGTCAAAAAGGGAGTGCAAGCTCAGATCGGGGCTCTCCTTGGCCATTTTCGCACATCCTCAGAGACAATCACGTGACAACTGCTGTTGTCTGCAAAAAGACTTGGACTTTGTTCTAAGCGCGAGGCCGAGGATCCCGTACGTACTCAGAATTCTACCAACGTGAATGCTCCGCTTGATCAACGGCAGCCTACAGTTGGACCCTCGTCCACAACCTGAATAGCTTATTCAGAAGCAGCGCTGGACCGGGAACGAACCAGCTTCTTCCCAGGCAAAAGAGTGACTTGTGAGGACTCGCGGTCACACTCTGTGCATAGAGACTTTCTACTAGCCAGCCGGACTGCTGGTAGATCCCCTCGGAGCAACGACTGCCCTGCGCGCCGCAGTCAGATTCCTCCGCCAGTCCTACTCCGAGCTCCACCTCGACTGGTTGGCCGGTAGCCAGAGAACGCCGACACAACGCCCATTGGACAACCGCTGCAACAGAGGCTGCAACAGAGCCTGTCAGCTGGTTTGGTGTTCTTGCCGGGAGATTCCAAATCCATACACAGTGGATAAGTAAACCCCATGTTCTACATTGCGTCTCGAGAATTCAATTGTACCTCAACACAAGTTGTTATCAATTTAATTCATGAGTAATGTATTTACTTCCGAGTTTAGAGTAACAGTGGGTAATAACACTGATTAGCGATTTGATAACCGAACGATATATATTGACATATATTCTCTGTTTTGTATCTCTTTGTGTTTGCATCTCTTCGAGATTATATACCTTGTATATTGATAACCCTCACAGTAAGGTCTGCCGCTCGTATCCAGGCAGACTAGTATATCTTTGGTGCACAATTTATATTAATAAATGTATCTCGTGTATTGAACCCGTGTGTGTGCGTTGTTAGTTGTTCTGACGATTGATTTTCTAAAAGCTACAACGAACAACCTCGTGATTACTGTTACAATTAATAATTGTCTCAGTAAACCCATCAAACCACTACATTTAATGGCGTCCCTGTGCAGGCGAGTTTAGAATGAAATGAGAATCAATCGCACAGAATAACTGATGTTGCTGTTAGTTCAAGTTCAGCACAGCACCGCGGCTTCTATACGCGAATACCGGGTGTGCTGATAACTGCGTAAAGAAATCCCCCTGTTTTCTGGCATTTCGTGTAACGTGTGCTGATTGGAAATCCATCTGCTCGGGTGTTTAGATTCCATACTGTATTTTGGTAAAAAGGAAAAAAAGTAATACTCTTAAAGTTTCTCTGACGTAATGACAATGGCTGCTAAAATGTCTGAAGTGGAGTCGCTTATAAGTACTATTTCTAGCGACGACAATCCTGTTTACTGGAGCGGTATCGAAAAGTTGAACTTTGATGATATTGAGAAGCTGCAAGTAAATCTAGTAACTAAGGTAGCGAACCAGCTTAACACAGGAGGGTCTGTGAATGCAGTTCAGGTCCTATCGAGTTTCGCCTTAAATCTAGCTAAACAGCTGGAACTGTCTTTGTCCGAGCTGACAAAGTTTCAAAAGCTTCAGGGAAAGCTAGAAAGATATAAGGCGGAGCGAGTTGAGTTGTTGGATATAATCAGAGAAAAGAGAGTGAAAAATGAGGAAAGTGAAGACAGACTCAGGGAAGTTTTAGGTATATTAGATGACCTGTCTGCTAGAGAAACTGCGGCTGAGGTAGCTAGGAGAGACCTGGAAGCGAGCTTGAAAGAAAAAGAAAAAGAAATTGAGAGTTTAAATGAGCTCAGCCAGGAAAGGCAAAAGGAGTTAGATGCTGCCCTACTGGAAGCAAAACAGGCTAGATCCCACTTGCATGCCAGCCCACCTAGCAGCCCGGAGCGCTCACCCAGCGCGCCGGGAGGAGCTTTCTCCCGGCCAGGGTCTGTGGTCAGATCGGCATGGGGGAGATCGCCGAGTCCTGCGCGAGACGCAAGGGTGATTCAATTCAGGCATAGACCCCCTGCTCCTGATCACGGGCGTCCTCCTGCCCGCGGAGAAACCATAAAAAATTAACCTCCACTCCCTGAGGCAGTTAGCCAAAGATGTAGAAAGGTTTGACCCGTCAGTGTCAGGGAATAATGTGGAAACCTACATTGATGAGCTGAGATATACTTTGCAGTTTATGCCTGAAGCGTCCGAACAGGAAAAGGCTATGTTAGTAAGGAAAACTACCAGCCGAGCGGTCCACGAGTGGATGTCTAGACAAGGACCGGAGGTCTGTAATAGCTTTGAGGAGCTGTGTCAGGCAATGATCGGAGAATTTTCGGCTTGTATCGATCCCATATCTGCCGTGGCCGCTGCGCATCATATTAAGCAAGAAAAAGCTGAAGCCCCTCGTGACTATTATGAGAGGCTTAGGCGCACTTATTTTGCGGGGCGGAATGAAGAGGGTTGCGAAGAGAACGTGAATTTCAAAGGTTTATTCATTGCTAATCTGCATCCCTCAGTCAGGAAAATGATCGTGATGCACACTGATGCAAAAGCGATGAAAATGGCTGACATTAGAAGGTTGGCTCAAAAAGCCTGGGGAGCTGAAGTTTCTGCCTCTTCAGAGCGAAAACCTGCTAAAACGGCCGTGTTCGCCACTAAAGCCAGCAGGGTTGACGACTCGCCTCAGCTCGAGGGAGCTGAGGTTCCTGAGCCCTATAAGCCCCGGCGCAAAATAGGCAGGCAGGACCGCACTAAGCGTCAGAGCCGCCGGGAGCGCTACGGGGAAGGCAAGGGCTCAGGCAGATCCTATCATAAGGCTGAACAAAGGGAGTCGACTGCAGCCCGCCTGGCCCGGCTTGAACAAGCCCTGCTTGAGAGATCAGGACAGGGTAAACCTTCCGCACCGAATGCCGGAAGCGTGAATGAGCTGAGGGGGACCACGCCCCTTCTCACTGGAGGAGGCTGGGATCCGTCCCAAGCCCCTCCCTCAGTCTATCTGTGAAGAAGGCTGTGACTCTGAGTTGGGCGCTGACCCCGCCCCTGAAGTCAAAGAAAAGGCAGGCTTCCAGCAATTCTTAGGGAATCTCAGCCAGAAAGGCAAAGCAAGGTGTATTTATATCAAGGTTTCTCTTGAAAACGTCTTAGATAGAGAAGCACTGATTGACACTGGGGCTGAAATTAGTTTGATGTCAGCCGATCTACTCAGCGAGTTCAAACGAGTAGCGAAAGGAAAAGGCATCAGACTTAAGGTAGAACCGTGTAAGATAGATATTTCCAGCTATACCCAGGATCATGCCAGGATCACACACTGAGTGTGGGTGGCACTTAGGTTCGGGCCAATGAACGTGGTGCATCCTGTTTACGTCTCTAGGTTTAAAACAGAGCCACTACTCATTGGCCAAGACCTGCTTGACAGGCTGGAGCCTCTGGTGGACTGCCAGCGTGGAAAATTGTGGGCTCAGGTCAAAAACCCTAAGCCTGTTGTACAGCAAAAAGGGGGGTTCAGTGGTTATGCTGTGATCACACAGTACCCACTGAACACTATAGCTGAGTTGGAGGTCCCACCTGGTTCCTCTGGACGAGAAATAAATGTCTTGCTTTCCAAAACTACAGGGAAGTCCTGCCCACGGTCTCCCAACTACAGGAGCAGTGCTCCGAGCAGCTGCTTGACCCGCCAGGTAAAGCACACCCCTTTTTCATCCCTGAAGAAGAGTGGATCTCCCTGTCCGGTAATGAATGGGAGTCCTTTCTGTGCATCCTGGCACCTAAGGGGGACCAGGACTACCACCCCATGGTGGTGGGAGGGGTCCAGGTGGCAGAAGTGCAGGTTGATGATGTAATTCTTAGCCTCAGCTCTGAGAAGTCCATAATCAGTGAAGTCTGTTCGAGGACCTGTCGCGAAGCTGTCAGGTGACCCTGGTGACGCAGTCACAGGTTCTGTGTTGGGCACCCCCACCTCATAGGTCCATTTGGAGCAAAGGAAGCTGTGTAGCTTCCATCTCCATCGGAAAAAGGAAGTTTGCTCACTACTTCCAGGTAGCACCTCAGCTGACCCATTCGGTCTGTATTTAGCAGACCTGTTGGTTCGACTGGGCGCCCAGCTGGACACAGTAAACAGTGTGCTGTGGACACGGGTGAACCCAGATGCCCACTCTCTAAGCGGCGACCCCGAGAACATTCGGTCAGGTCAGACGATTCCTCAGGCCTGCCAGGTAGTAAACGAATTGGACCTGATCGTTCCTGCATCATCAGTAGGGTTTCCGGTACACCTTGTCCTAAAGAGGGGACAGAGAATGGACGCTGAGATGGTTTTCTTTCAACCATCAGCTCAGTTTATCAGACTGAACCTAGCAGTCTGTGGTACCCCCAGACTGGAACGGAATGGCCGAGCCACCTGCCTGTTGGTGCAGAACATAGCAAAACAAGATGTCAAAATCCCTGCTCGCACTGACATGGGACTGGTAATTTACAATGGTTTCTATGATTTCGAACTGGCCATCCCAGTACTGGGGCAGCTCCCTGGTCCCTTGGCCAGGGAGGGGGGAAACGAGCAGGTGTACTACACCTACCCCCGGCGGATGATTGCAATTATGCCAATAGAGGGATTCTGCAACCAGGAGGTGTGCAGGGTGGACCTTAGCTATAAGGATGAGATGGTTGTGTACACAGTACGCGCAAGTGTTCCGACGGACCACTCAGCCGAGAGTGCGACCCGGGATACCGCCATGCCGTCAAAAGCGGGGTTGCTAGAGCAGGTACAGGAACAGGTTGGTAAGGCAGATGCCCTGGAAACGGAAAGCCAGCGTCAGCAGCTGCGTCAGATCTTCCAGGATTTCCAGGAAGTGTTTGCACGGGACGCCTATGACTGCGGGGTGATGGATTTGCACACAGTGCGCATTCCCACGGCCCCTGGCACCCGCCCAACCTATGTCAGGCAGTATCGCATTCCCCTCACGGCATACGAGTCCATAAAGCAGACGTTGGATGCTCTACTAGAGCGTCAGATCATAAGGGAGTGTAACTCCACTTATAACTCCCCACTGTGGCCGGTGCTGAAACCCAATGGTAAGTGGCGTCTGACCATTGACTACCAGCAGCTGAATAAACAGGTTCCTTTGTCACGATGGCCAATGATCTACCTAGATCAGGAGTTAGCCAAGGTGACAACAGCGAAATATTTCACCACAGTGGATGTGGCCAATGGGTTCTGGATCCTTAAGATAGAACCGACAGACCAGTACAAACTGGCCTTTTCCTTTGGAAACAGGCAGTTCACCTGGAATCGATAAGAAAATAAGGTCTTCTCCCTTGAAGCAGGGTTCTCAGAGCACTGCCTTGGGGCTGCTCTGAGTCAGGAATATGACCAAGAGCGAAGGGTGGTGGCGTATGCCAGTCGAGCCCTGAGCCCAGTGGAGCAAAAGTTCTTGGACTGCGAGAAGGCCCTGTTGTCTACGGTCTGGTCGGTAGAACACTTCCGTAGTTATGTTGGGGGACAAAAGATCATCATCGAAACCTGCCACCAACCTGTGACATTCCTGCATAGCCAGAGACTGAAAGCGGGCAGGGTGTCAAATAGCAGGATTGTGGCATGGATGATGGCCCTACAAGGCTATGAGATAGAGGTACGTTATGCACAGAGCAAGAAAATGTACCTGGGACAGGGCCTGGCTTTGGGCCAAGTGTGTCACGGCTGTGACACTGACATGGAAGCTCCAGAAACAATTCCCGCTGCTGAGCTACCGAACAATCATCGGTACTACGATGAGAACGTGGGCCAGGGCTTACCCATGGCCTATGTTGACGGTTGCTCTTTTCGCCACGAACAGCAGGTGCTAGCAGGGGTAGGAGTAGTCTGGCAAGACAACACTCACAGGGGTGGCCCGGAAGTTCTTACCCAGTTGGACAGGACCCCAGGAGATTGTCGATAAGGTATCACCGGTAGCTTATCGAATTCGGATTGAAAAGGGAAGGCAATCTCTGGTCTACAAGTGGGTGCATCGCAACCACCTCCGGTTGTATCGCCCACCTCAAATGGTGCCGGAGGACACAGAATAGGGTTAAAAGTCCAAACCCGATCAAAGAGGGGGGTGCCCCTTTGTAGCTGCAGGTAGTTGGGTACTGTAGTGTAGGTCCTGCTAGGAAAATATATTCAAAATTATAGTGGAACTGTACCATGTGCCTCATCTGTGTTCCAGAATGGGAATCCTAAAACTGCCACGGCTGGTCCTGAAAGTACTGTGGATCGCCTCGACACAGCCCCTTGAAGTTGTGGAACCCGGTCCTCCTACCGGCATAGTCCTGCAGGACGCTCCCGGATTGTTGTTAACAAATTGCAGAACATATACTCAGCGAGTGTATGTACGGCTGGACCCACATGATGTGTTTCGGAAGCACATCAACATGAACAGTAGGGTGTCATATCATGGTAGGTAGTGGGCTGGGGATACTATATGGCATGCCCAGCTAGACACTATACACATGCTCCGCCAGCTGAGGAAGGCAACAGTCACCCAGGAGGAGATGACAGGCCTCAGCCGCCCCAAAAGGTTCTTGGGGGGTCTGATTGCTGCGGCCTCTGCCGTGGGTTCACTATTTTCAGCTGGTCTGTTTGCTGCTAACACTGTCACCCTGACCACCCTGAGTAGGCAGGTGTCTGGGTTACGTAAGGAAATGCCAGAAATTTATGACAGGCTGTATCAACAGCAGCAGCGGCTGAAAAGCCTAGGGAAAACCTTACAGGGCACAATTTTAGCAGTAAACCTTCATGCAGCAGTGTTAAATAACACCCTCCACACCGAAGGCAGGATTGTCGACGTGTTACAGTGGGACTATGCTTATGTGCAACAGGTCAGAATGCTGATGCAGGATCTGCTTAGGGAGCTTAGTGCCACGGTAACTAGCCTAGCCATGGGACAGATTCCAACCTACTTGGTTCCACTGTCCTTAGTAGAAGAAGTACTGAGGACAACCACTTCCGAGATGGTGCAGCCAGTGCAAGTACATCTTGCATACAGTCTAGGCAGTGCCATTCCCATACATGTCAACCCCGAAGCCAAGGAAATAGGTTTCCTGTTGAACCTTCCCATCGTGAGTAGCAAGGATATCTATAGACTCAAGTCTATATCGAACGTTGGCTTCTGGAGGGGGGACATGCATGTGAAGTTGACCACCCCACCGCTCGTAGCTTACCAGGAGGATGATCCGAATTTGTACCTTGTTCCAAACCTTGAACTGTGTATATCAACCAAGGATATCCACTGGGTATGCCCAAGTAAGCCATTCCTTAGGGACACAACTCAGAGGTTATGTGGTATCAGAAAGGGGGCTGCCACTGAAAAGTGTAAAGCCACAGTGACGAGCAAAAGTGAGGTTAAGGAACTCCAGGTTGAGCAGGTGGGAAAGATTTGGCTGGTCAGCACACCACAGTTACCTGTTACAATAACCTATGACAGACATGATACAGCTACCGAAGTGCAGCTACCCAACCAAAAAGTTTTTCTACAAGTTCCTGAAGGAGCTTGTAATGTTGCCATAGCCAAAATGTAAATGTAGTGGCTCTCTGAAGGCACCAGTTCTGTAGGGTTTGGGCATTTACTGGAATAATTATTAATTGTAGCAGTAAATCACAAAGTTGATTCTTTTGATGGCTTTAGAATCCAACCATGCGACATAACTCAAACAACGCACACACACAGGTACTAATACACGAGGATATTTATTAATTAATATTTAACATTTATTAATACATAGAATACGCATGTAAACCTAACAGATCTTATCGAGAGGGTTATCAGAATACAAAAGATATATATTCAGTCAGTTACGAAATGTTACACATATCAAGAGTACATACGTTCAGTATATCATTCATTAAGACCGTTTCGTAAATGAACTTGGTTATAACTTCTACATTAGATACTCAAAACAAGTACATAACTCTTAGGAATTAAATTGATATCAACTGGTTGGGATAACAATTAAATTCTCGCGCTGTAATGCATTGAAATTAAATACTCATCCAATCTCTGGGGATTCAGATCTCCTGCGGGCACAAAGAAACAGTTGCAGGCTGTTGCTGTCCAAGCCGCACTCTCTGGCTCGGTGCCAGGCTGTGCTGTGCGGCTTGCGACGGTGATGCTCACTGACCGGCTAGTTAGTGTTGGCTTTAACTAGCAAAGTTTGTGCACAGGAGAAAAGATGACTGTGGGTCCCAGCAAGTCAGGAAGAGGACCGGTTCGTTCCTGATGAAGCGTTAGTTCTGAATAGTGATTCAGCTGTCCACAGTTCCGACCTGTTCACGAGGCCTGCTGCTGGTGCTAACGTCGGGTGGATCCTCTGCTTACTCTCTGGCAACCTCCGCTCTAGACTCTTAGAACAAAGGAAAGTTCTGGCACTCGGACACACTGGCCGTTCCGTGGTTGTCCGGGCTGAGTCTCAGGATGGTCAGGAGGCGCGCTGCGAGAATGTCCTGCCCTTGGGAGCCTTCTGCTCCTGGGCCGTCCTGGCCTGGAATTCTCCTTTGAATTCCCTTTAGAAAAGTCCACAGAATTCTCCTGAATCCCTTCTGAATCTTACTGAATCTCTGTGTTGCCTGTTTTTACCTGGAGGAACTTCAGCTCATTGATTGGCTGAAAGTTCCATGGGCATCAGAGTCCCACGTGGGTTACTCGGCCCTACCAGTCCCTGATTGGTTGATCAAGGTGAGATATGAGTCACTTACTCCTGACACTTAGGAATGCAGTCCAGATGTCCAACTGGCACTCCCTAGACAGATAGGCACCAATGGATGACCATTGATCATGATAGCCAGGCTTAGCTAAGTGCATCCCCATTTGGGAGCTGTCCCTTATCAAAAGAAAACATCTTAAATCAGCCTGCATGAATAGTTGAACAGAGAAATGAGGCCTAATTTGGGAAAGCTCAGAAACACTTAATTCTGCCTTATTAATAAGCCTCGTCGCTACACTTTCAATACTAATAATACAGTGTGTCATTTCCTGCCCCAGTCAGAGGAACAGACAGTGAGCCTGTCTCTCAATAATAATAATACAGTGTGTGATCTCCTTTCCCAACATGAGGAACAGACAGGAGTGAGCCAGGCTCTCAATAATAATAAAGCAGATTATGATCTGCTGTCCCAGCCTAAGGAACAGTCAGGAAAAGGCAGGTCTCTCTATGATAATAATACAGTTTGTGATCTCCTGTCCCAGCCTGAGGAACAGACAGTGAGCCTGTCTCTCAATAATAATAATACAGAGTGTGTCCTCCTGTCCCAGCCTGGGGAACAGTGAGCCAAACTCTCAATAATAATAATACAGTGTGATCTACTGTCCCAGCCTGAGGAACAGTGAGCTTGTCTCTCAATAATAATAATACAGTGTGTCATCTCCTGTCCCAGCCTGAGGAACAGTGAGGTTGTCTCTCAATGATAATAATAATACAGTTTGAACTCCTGTCCCAGCCTGAGGAACAGTGAGCCTGTCTCTCAATAATAAAAATACAGTGTGTGATCTCCTGTCCCAGCCCAAGGAACAGACAGTGAGCCTGTCTCTAAATAATAATAATACTGTGTGAGCTCCTGACCCAGCCTGAGGAACAGTGAGCCTGTCAATCAATAATAATAATACAGTATGTGATGTCCTGTCTCAGCTTGAGGAACAGAGAGTAAGCCTGTCTCTCAATAATAATAATTCAGTGTGGGATCTCCTGTCCCAGTCTGAGGAACAAACAGTGAGCCTGTCTCGAAATAATAATAATACAGTGTGGGATCTCCTGTCCCAGCCTGGGGAACAGTGAGCCAGACTCTCAATAATATTAATAATAATAATACAGTGTGATCTACTGTCCCAGCCTGAGGTACAGACAGTGAGCCTGTCTCTCAATAATAATATAGTGTGTGACCACCTGTCCCAGACTGAGGAAAAGACAGTGAGTCTGTCTCTCAATAAGTATAATACAGTGTGTGACGTCCTGTCCCAGACTGAGGAAAAGACAGTGAGTCTGTCTATAAATAATAATGATACAGTGTGGGATCTCCTGTCCCAGCCTCGGGAACAGTGAGCCAGACTCTCAATAATAATAATACAGTGTGATCTACTGTCCCAGCCCAAACGAAGACACAGTGAGCCTGTCTCTCAATAATAATAATACAGTGTGTGATCTCCTGTTCCAGTCTGGGGAACAGAAAGTGAGCCTGTCTCTCAGTAATAATAATATAGTGTGTGATCCACTGTCCCAGCCTGAGGAACAGACAGTGAGCCTGTCTCTCAATAATAATAATACAGTGTGTGACCTCCTGTCCCAGCCTGAGGAACAGACAGTGAGCCTGTCTCTCAATAATAATAATACAGTGTGTGACCTCCTGTCCCAGCCTGAGGAACAGTGAGCAGTCCTGATAGTTACCGCTTTCCTGATTTAGCTCAGCAGCTTTTATTTCGCCTGAAGCGCAGGCAACTTGTGAGAACAGGTTGGGTTTGCCGTGCTCAACTGGCTCGGCGTCTTCGTGTCGTAGCGCCGCAACGGTGTGTTTTCCTTCCTTCTCTTTTCAGCCCGGAAGAAACATTTTACTTGTTCCTTTTGTAGCCCACGCATGCCGACGCCTGTGTTGTGTTGTGGATTTTCTCCTTCTTGAATTTGTACTCCTCCTCCCTCTCTCTCCCTACCTCTACCTTTCCCTCTCTCTACCTCTCCCTTTTCCCCTCCCTCTCTCTACCTCTCCCTCTCTCCCTAACCCCCTCTCTCTCCACCTCTCTCCCTCTCCCTCGCCCTCCACCTCTCTCCCTCTCTCTACCTCTCTACAGCACTACCTTTCTCTAACTCTCCCTACCCCTCTCTGCTCTCTCTCTCACTCTGGAGTTTATTTTCCAGACAGAAATCCAGCTCCGTCCCTCCTGTGGAAGATTGGTGATGCAGGATGAGAGCCCCTAACCGAGAGCACTGCAGCGGCAGGTTCTGTGGTCTGTTTCAAATCCGCCCGCGATGAGACACAGAGGAGAAATGAAGAGCCCCAGTTGCGCTAGAAAATCACCAGGGAAAGAGACTTTCAATGTAAGAAAAAAAAGTCGTTAGTAACAGACATAATATGTTTGTTTTGTTTTTTAATCGCTGCGATGTGTGACTAAGCTCATACGACTAAGAGTTGCCCCCTTTGTCTAGATCTGGTAACCTGCTCGTCGCTGGTGGGCCAGATCGTGTCCCCCGTCACTATACTGGTGCATTAGGACCCACGCAGACCGCAGGGTGAGCGCCCCCTACTGGCCCCACAGAGAGGGAGAGGTAGAGGTAGGGAGAGAGGTAGGGAGGGGAAAAGGGAGAGGTAGGGAGAGAGGTATAGAGAGGGAGAGGTAGAGGTAGGGAGAGAGAGGAGGAGTACAAATTCAAGCAGAGGCCTGAGTGGAGCACTGTCGTATGGCCCTGACATCAATCCCTCAACTCTCTGCATAAAGCAGTGTCTTATGGCCATGACATCCCATCTCCACCACTCTCAGTGGAAAGCACTGTCATTTAACCATGACATCCCACCTCCACCGCTCTCTACGTAAAGAAATGTCGTATGGCCCTGACACCCACCCCTCCACTCTCTGCGTAAAGCAGTATCGTCAGGCCCTGACATCCCACCCCCGCCACTCTCTGTGTAAAGCAGTGTCATATGGCCTGACACCAATCCCTCCACTCTCTGCATAAAGCAGTGTCTTATGGCCCTGAAACCCTCCCCTCCACTCTCTGCATAAAGCAGTGTTGTCAAGCCCTGACATCCCTCCCCCGCCACTCTCTGTGTAAAGCACTGTCGTATGGCCCTGACATCAATCCCTCCATTCTCTGCATAAAGCAGTGTCTTATGGCCCTGAAACCCTCCCCTCCACTCTCTGCATTAAGCTGTGTTGTCAGGCCGTGACATCCCACCCCCGCCACTCTCTGTGTAAAGCAGTGTCATATGGCCCTGACATCAATCCCTCCATTCTCTGCATAAAGCAGTGTCTTATGGCCCTGAAACCCTTCCCTCCACTCTCTGCATAAAGCAGTGTCATCAAACCCTGACATCCCACCCCCGCCACTCTCTACGTAAAGAAGTGTCGTATGGCCCTGACACCCACCCCTCCACTCTCTGTGTAAAGCACTGTTGTATGGCCCTGACATCACACCCCCACCACTCTCTACGGAAAGCACAGTCATATAGCCCTGACACCCACCCCTCCATTCTTTGCATAAAGCAGTGACGTCAAGCCCTGACATCCCACCCCCGCCACTCTCTATGTTAACCCCTGTTAACTCGCTTGCTGAATGATCTCTGGTGAGATTCAAGAGGTGTTTTCTTCAACAGCCACTAAAAGTCTGATGACCTTCTCTGGATTTCCTGAATATGACGTAAAATTAGTTCAAATCATTTGGTAGTTAACAGAACAAAATGCTTTGGAGGTACATTTAAAACAGCAGAGCAACACTGTAGCACTTCGTGTGTGACTGAATTTAATTGTGTAAACCTGGCTCTCTATGAACACGAGCAAAGAGTTCTCACTCAACAGAAGACTGCGATGTGAGCACAATAATATAAGACATCTGGAGACACCAGAGATTGAACTCAGGACTTCATACATGAAAAGCATGCACTCTACCACTGAGCTACATCCCCTATGGCACAGATGGTGGAACTGACTTAAAGATGTGCATATGTTTACTGACCACAATCCACCCTTCATGAATAATTGAAATGAATAATTTATTTTTATATCCAGTCACATGGGCGACGGTGGTTGATTCTTCAACGGGGGAGTGCGTTTTCCTACCTCCTTTCTCGACTGTCTTTCAATTATGTTTTCTTTGAAACCTTTTTGCATCTTTTAAGTGCTTGCGATTAAATTACGCATAGAAAAACAGCAGTACAGTTGATGTTCATGGACCGATGCACACAACTCCAGTAATAAAGCCCTGTCTGTAAATATTGTAGAAGAACATTAAAGGGCGAAACAACGCTCCAACCACGGGAATGGTAACAAGAAGGATCGTGTTCTTATTTAATATGTGCTTTTGAATTGCCTTGTCAATACACACAGGCTTTAGAGATGGACCAATTATTTACAGTGGTGTTTGTAAACAAAGATGGAACATGTTATTTCTATACCAGGAAGAAAGGAGCAGACTCTTAAACTTTAAGAGACAGAAACAGCACCTCATCACAGCTAACATTAATTAAAACAACATCGTAACAGAAGAGTGAAGCCTTGAGTGAATCAAATTAGTTTTTGTTGGTCGTCTGTGTCTTCATAACTTTGTAGGTGAGAGAGAGGATTGCGAAAATGTGCAGGTGGTTCTCAGAAGTGCGTTGGTGGTATAGGTTCCTTCAAATAACTGAGCCAGTGCATCCCCAAATCTTTTCAAGATGATCTGTGATTTCTGAGTTCTTGACGGATTCAGGCTCCTTCTCAGAGGTCCTTGCTCGCCAAATAACTTTGCATCTGAGGAAGAGCACCACGGAAAAAACCCAACTCAACAAGCGAGTGCGTTGGTTGCTCTTGCTCTTCATGCAAGGAGCTGTTTTTTTTTCCTCGCAATAATCATTATTAACCAGAAACAGCAGCACAGGTAGGTCGCATTTGTGATTATGTCACTTGTCTGCTTCAGCAAGGTCAATAAAAGACTCTGAAAGTAGTAAAGCAAAACTGAACTCAAAATCATATTAGGAATTCTGAGCGATATCTCCATACAGGTAATCCAATAAGAACGTTGAAATATTTGAATATCATCTATCTGTAGATTGCGCTGCTTTTTACCCAGAGTAAAACTATTGGATTGAAGGAATGCTAACCACTGGGTTTAAATGTATAGTTGTTATTTGGAGAAATCTGTAAACTCGTGATCGACAGTGCTGATTATTTTCCGGAGACGGAGCACTCCGGAAACCTATCCGAGCTAATTGATAAAGCTCACCCAGTGGATACTCTAGCAGAACGTCAAAGAACATTCACCTTTGTACCCAAAGAAACCACAGGAACAACATCAGGAAGCACAATCAATTCCCCTTTTAAATCTTTCCTGTAAGGTATGCTATGTGAATTCATGAAGTTAATCCTCTGATCTCTTTTGATCACGAACAAAGTACTTCTGATGGAGAGCTATGTTCAAAGATTTAATAAGCTTTACCCCTGCCAACGATTCGGCGTGAAGAATTAAAAGTTTCACAGACAAAAGCAGCTCACCACCACAGCCAATATTAAATGTACTGTACTTGCCGGTACACTATCATGTGCACTGCCTCAAAAGTGATCTTGGCAGATGTTGTTCCCTACATAAAGCTGAACTTGCCAAAGAGAATTTCTGTTGAGAAAACAAAATATTTTTTCTGCCTTGATGTTAAGCCTGTCTTTTAGAAAGTCTATCTCTAAACACCTCCTGCAGCCTAACAAAAAGCACTTTTACTGATCGTATTACAGGTCTTAAAATATTGACATTTGGCAGCGGTGGGATTTGAACCCACGCCCCCAGAGAGACTGGAGCCTAAAATCCAGCGCCTTAGACTGCTCAGCCACGCTACCTTCCTCCATGTCCATCTTCCTCACATTGCTGGCTTGGACTGGGGGGCTTCAGCTCTTGTCGTCGGATCTAATGATATCATGACATGTGGAAGTGACTGCACCTTCATCTTCCGAGATGCTTTCAATACCACAAATGCTACTTTCACCGGCACAAACATAGCAATAACGAAGGAGGTGGGATTCATCCTTTGTGCTGTTTGCAGGGATGTAACTCTATGTCGATCTACTGACTTGAAGAGCAAAAATCAAAATCCTCTGCTACTACTATTGCTTTTTTCATAGTTTCTTCAAATCCTTCATTTGAACGTCGATTTTGAAAGATATTGATGATAATACCACATAAATTGTGGTTTTCTTGTGATCGCCAATTTTATTCAAATACCAGCCTTTTTTACAGTTCCTTGCACGTTTCACAAGGTATAATAGCCCTCCATGCATCCTCAGCTAACATATTTTAAAATTACAATAGATTATACAGCATGCATGTTTACATTTATATTAAAATTAAAGTAAATATACAAGAATACATACAGTGCTAACCCAATAATTCTTGTCAGGTTCTCCAAAAAATCTGCGTTGTTATTTTAACGTTTCAGCTGAGGGTGCAACAGGAGTATAAATGAATTTTCCCGCCAGCCATTCAAAGACCAAATTCCATGAGTGAACATTATTTTCTCAGAAGTTGCCGGCATTGGACTTTGCCGGTGGTATTGAATTATGTCCACAACTGTTGTAGTAGTTCCTTCTTGAAATTCGACACGTGCAAAGCACTCGTAATATCATAGGTGTTAAAGTTCGCTGAGTCTATTCGAGTCATGGTGTGTATCCCTGCCTATCATTGGGAGACGGGTAGCTTTTTTACACTCAGATTCCAATCTTCAATGCTTTGTGTGAGAGCTTACATAACTTTCAGTTTCTCACATTTTCTGACGACTGTTCCAAAGGGGCACCCTGTCAATTCCGAATACTTTTCAAAAATCTGCCTGCATGTTTGATTATTGTCATTTCATTTCGAAAAAGTTCAATATTGATCATAACTAAAGAAAATAATGATCATGAACAAAAAAGGGATAAAGATGCGAGTCGATCTTGAATCACAGCTGGGTGACACGGGCTTCTGTTCTGATATGGTTGTACGAGAAACAGGAGGAATCGCCAATCTCCTATAGAACATGAGTTGAATCAGGAGTCATTTTGTACACTCATGCATATGTCAATGCCTGACCTACATCATAAAACTAACATTAAGTTGTCAGAGACATTCATTTATATACAAACAAGAGACAGACCAAGTAATAATTCTACATTAGTTCAGGTGGGTAAACCTGAACTAACTAACTAATAAACCTATTAATAATTCTACATTATTCTACATAATTCTATGAATTGGCTACATTACTCTGCTCTCCTCCCCACTGATAGCTGATGTGTGGTGAGCGTTCTGGCGCACTATGGCTGCCGTCGCATCATCCAGGTGGATGCTGCACATTGGTGGTGGTGGAGGGGAGTCCCCATTACCTGTAAAGCGCTTTGAGTGGAGTGTCCAGAAAAGCGCTATATAAGTGTAAGCAATTATTATTATTATTATTATTACATTAACGTGTCCTACACTGATCAGACTTATTGACATGGTCTGATTCAGAGCCTGTGCAGTTCGTGCTAATTACAACAACGACAGTTCTGAACCCTCATCACCGAACTGGGCACAAGTTCAGCTGTTCTCCAGTTCTGTTACGCATGGTTTTTCATTGCAATTGAGTTGAGAGCTGGAGCTGACCTCCAGACAGTACAGTGTTTTGGGTAAGTTGTCGACGCATGAGGCTGCAGACAACTTACCCAAAGTGTTTTCTATAGCTTTCAGGTGCAGTTCATTTATATAAAAGAATGTAAGTGGTATAAACTCAACAAGCCAGATGGCAGTCGAACCTTTAATTTTCTGACACAAGGCCTAACGCGTTATTCATTACGCCACTCACCCTGCTATTATAGTGTTAAAAAAAAACGCGTTTTCTACATTTATGTCTGTTTAAAAATCATTAAAAAAGACAAAGGGTTTGTGTGTCGCGCTAAAATTCAGCTTCATTTGGAATGCAAATAAAAACCGTTTTGTTCCGAGAAATCATACATTTGTCACATCCTTCATACTATACTTCTCTCTTGTATTAGTAAAGCATTTTGATTTAAACTGAACAATATATTGTAACGCAACAGGGGCTCAGGCGGGCACCCTCGCCGCATTAGGTCGGCCCCCCACCGTCGGGGGCTCGAAGCCGGGACTCCCATGTCTCTCTGCAGCGACCCAGCCCGGTGAGCTAAAGAGAGATCTCCCCACAACCCATGGGCACAATCACAGGGAAGGGCAGTGACGTCACCTGCTCTGGTACGCCGGCTCTTACACAGTGCCTGTCGGCCATAAGCGTTACACTATGAAAGGTTTCATCTATACACTTACACATAATAAGTATACGAATAAATACTCGGAAGAAGCCGCAGCTCAGGTATTAGAGAGATTTAAAATCGGATCGGAGGATTTAGAGTCCAGACTGCAAACCAACAGCTGACACAGGTCTTTTATAGAACCGTTTTGATCTCCTCTACTTTGTCCCCGTGACGTCATTGTCCTGCTCGCAGCCAAGCCCGACACACGTCTGGTTTCTGTCGCTGGGCGCATACCCTGCGGTCCATGTGGGTCCTGATGCCCCAGTACAATGACGGGGACGCTAAACTGTAAACAGGTGCCGTCCTTCGGCTGAGATGTAAAACCGAGGTCCTGACTCTCTGTGATCATTCAGGAGAATGGTGGTGGTGGAGGGGAGTCCCCATTACCTGTAAAGCGCATTGAGTGGAGTATCCAGAACAGCGCTATATAAGTGTAAGCAATAATGATTATTATTATTATTATTATGTAAAATGCAATAAAAATTAAAACAAAATATCAAACTTTGATTCAAAATAGATTAATATAAAACTGATAAAGCTAATGCTTTTTTCAGGGCTATATCTACTTTTTTTTTTAAAAAGCGAAGTCTGTCGCGACTGAAAGTTATAGAAGGTATACCATCGGGTGCCTACATATCGTGAGCGTCAGCCTCGCCCGTAACTGTGAGAAGGTTAAAAGCGCACAAGTGATTTGTCTTTTGTCAAAGTAACTGCCGGAGCAGTAAGACGCAGAGCACAATCCAGCAGCTGTAGACGATGTTCGGGGAAGAGCTAATTCTGTTTTCAGCACAGGGAGTGAGAATGAGCTCAGTCCGGCCCCCAGCAGAATCCATCCTGGTTTGGTTACAGTGAGTCTGAGGCTCTTTGGATTGTAACGTAAAAAAAAACAATTGCTCACATCGTGTGACTTCCACGACAGGAAGGAAAGATATCACTTAAAAAAATCAGAACTGAAGATTTGGATCCGGGGCCTCATACTTATAAAATTATTAAAATAATAATTATCAAAATATCAGATTGTGTTTCTGCAACATTTCGTGCACAGTACGCCATTTTTATCTAAAACAGTCACAACGAGGGCTTTACACGCAGTCTGGGGTATTTTCCCCTTTTATATTTTTGCCACTTTATATCGAACCTGTTATACTCCCAGAAGTGCACAGTAGCTTGTACTTAATAAAAATGTACAATTCACCGCTGGTATAAACAGATGTGTGCCGTGTTTGCCTTTGTAAGCATTTGTTTAAAAAATAAGTTCACAATACGATAAAAACACAGAAAGCACAAACTTTATAATACAACGATACAAAATCAATACCAAATCATTATGCCAATTAAGTACCTATCCTTTGAAAACAGAGAACATCTTTATATCTACAAAAAACTTGACATTTGTATGTATTTTTGAATTACAATGCAGACAGTGTAGTCCCTTAATTCAAAGATCAGATCTTGGCCAAAACAAGACAATCAGACGTGGGCTGAATTCGGAACAGGAACCTCTACTTCGTCGTTTATTGAGCTTTTGATCAACGTCTGAATGAAACAGATTCGCTTTTTTAACTCCTTGATTAAAGTACACAAAAAGCACCTGCCTTCAATCCGGAATCAAACCAGCGACGTAAGGATTCCCTACTGATTCCACTACACTCCTCAGCTCTAACAACTGAGCTACCAAAGGGATGTCAGTATACTTTCTGGCACAAACTGCCCGATGTAGTGAAATGTTCCGGGTGATATAAATCCCACTTCGACATCAAGTTTCCAACTTGAACTTTATTGCCATATTTAACCGGTACTGGTACAATGGAATTCTTACTTACAGAAAGTCTCTCGATTGTAAAACAAGTGTAAAAAACAAAACAAAGTGTTTTTTACTCGTTTCCTTAGTCTTGTTTACCTTGAATTTAAGCCACGAACCAGGATTCTACTGTATAAACTTCCAGGGATATTACAAAATGTTTGATGGGGCATCAATCATTCCAGGCGGAAATTGACTCCTTTTTTTTCTCGAGGGATCATATTAAACATTTCATTAGTATCGAGAGGAGGATCACCATGAGACACAAAACAAACAGTTTCTTTCTGTCTTTATTAGAAAGTAGCATTTGTGCTACATTAATAATATTTTCGTGGAAATAAAGAAGTTGTAAATTTTAAAATGTATATTTGAATCGAAATGTGGTTTTGAGTTAAATATTAGCGTGTTCATGTAATTAGTTTGTGTTTGTCATTACTATATATATATCACCATGTTACTAGAATTTGTAACTGAAGTTTACTAGTTGTGTTTTTTAATGATGATTAGACATTTGTTGATTACAATATTGTATATAATGTATAATTTGAACTACATATTTTTCAGGTGTGAATAATTGTATATTTTAAGAATACATTTCTAAAATAATTGGCTTTATTTACTAGTTTCTACACCTATAAAAATCTTTCTTTGATGTATAATAGACCTTTAAGTATATATGTATAATAGTCTTCTAAATGTATCCGTATAATAGAACTCCAACCATTTATGTATAATAAACATATAATCATAGATGTCTAATTGACGTATAACGCTATATGTATATTAGAATTTCATTCTAGACCAGTTACGGAGCACATTTACACGTCTAAGGTATGCGTTTAATAGTCGTATATTCTACATCGTTTGCCCACTGGGATGTGCCGATTTTAACTTAGCAAACCAAGATACACATTTCTAATGAAGCCTTAATTAAAAGACAGTTTGTTTCTCGAAAGCGTGTTATGTAAAAAAAGAGAAAAACGAAAATATATGGATGGCAATCTTTCAAAGCTGAAGATTTTACTTTTGAAAAAACGACATTTTATGTATGCAGATGCATTCGCTGGTTTTAGAACTTTGCTGTACTTCCTGAATCATTTTCAGTATTATAAAGCGGGTGTAGATTTTTCTTTCAGGTTAGGACGCGAGTGTGTTTGATTTTCGTTTCACTGATTCTCATTGAAGATTTGGGAATTAACGATGAAAGAATCAGTTGCCTCGGAAAGCAGAAGGTTTGGTTCTCAACGATATTGAAGACACGCCCATGTAGAGCAGCGTGTGATATTTGTACTATAAAAGACCAAGTGCTCAAAGTGACGTCTGCGTTTACCGTTTAGACTTTTCATCTCGGGCGCACTTTTAGAAAGCAAAGATAGAGCAGTTGTGTTGAATCACACTATGACAGCTGTCAGCAGAGTGGCGCAGCGGACGTGTGCTGGGCCCATAACCCAGAGGTCAATGGATTGAAACCATCCTCTGTTATGTACACTTTATGCACGATTGATAAGCACACCATCAATTTAATGAAGTGCATTAAAACTGTTTTTTTCTCTTGTGTGTATGCAAGCTTCACACTTAAGGTACTCTTTCATCTTTACCAATAGCAGATGCCCAAATGTATCTTTGGTTGTTCTGCGATCCTTCATAGTTTCCTCAATCCCTTCAAATGAACATCCATATCAAAGCAATTATGTATATATATATATTACAATTAAGGTACATATTAAAAATATCAACGCACATTTGTATAATGCTCATTTAATAATGATTGTCAAGGATTGTCAAGTTCTCCAACAAATCTGTGTTCTAATTTTAAAATATTTTTGCTAAGGATACAACGGGTGTATAAATGAATTCTCCCAACAGCCAGTTAAAGAAAAATTCCACACGTGAAGATGGTTTCTTGGACATTGACTTAGGTACTAAATTGTTTACTTGTTGTAGTTGCACACGAGTAAAACACGAAGATTTCCTGCAACATTCAAGAGGGTTTGTGAAGAAATCCATTCAATTTTTAGCAGAGATTATGTTTACATCATCACAATCTGAAGCGCGACCCTGAGTGCGTTTGACCCACCAGCCCTTTGTTTAACAGCTGATTTGTATTTTATCTTTCAGAAGTTGTATGAATTTCTTGAAGTTCAGAAACAACTTGTTCCAGAAAATAAATGAACACTTGCTTCAAAGTAAATCAAGATGTATGTGTCTCTTGCTGTGTGTGCTCTCATCTGTCCATCTCTCTCTCCTCTTCTCTCACTCTGGCAGTCTGTACAGAGTTTCTGAAGGAGATGTAACACCACTTGGAAAAGAAGAAAAATTCTCAGGAAAATTCTCAGGCAGAATAAAAAATCATTATTCTCTTCTCAGTCAGATTCACAGCTGGGAATTTTATGGATGCCTCTTTTGCTAAGAAGTGGGATATTCCTCTTGCTCTGCTTTCACCCCCTATCTGCATTCAAACGTTGGATGGGTCACCGATCGCTCCTGGACGCATTTCCTGGCAGACCATTCCCCTATCCCTTACTGTTGGTGCCACTCACGTGGAGGACATTTCACTCCTTCTCCTGGACTCCCCTGCTTACATTGTGATCCTGGGCCTTCCCTGGCTCAAGAAGCATGATCCCCACATCTCCTGGGCCAAGAATGAGATCATTGCCTGGAGCCATGCCTGTCGTGACAACTGTTGTCGTCCTCCACTCAAGGTTGCTGCTGCAGTAAACCCCTTGGAAGAGCAGTCTATTACCCCCCCCCCAATATGCACATTTGAAGCAAGCCTTTGACAAACAGAAAGCTCTATCGCTCCCCCCTCACCGCACCTATGACTGTGCAATAGATTTGCTTCCAGGAACACTCCCACCCAAAGGACGGATCTACCCTCTCACTCAGGCAGAGAATGAAGCCCTGCAGGATTATATCAAGGAGGCCCTGAATTCTGGTTTTATTCTTCCCTTCTCGTCCCCAGCCTGTGCTGGGTTCTTCTTCATAGGGAAGAAGGACGGCTCCTTGAGGCTTGTATTGACTACAGAGGCCTGAACTCCATTACAGTCAAACATCCCTACCCCTTGCCTTTAATCCCAGCCGCTCTGGAGTCCCTACGTGGAGCGTCCATCTTCTCAAAACTAGATCTACGGGGGGCTTATAATTTAATCAGGATCCGTGAAGGGGATGAGTGGAAGATGGCCTTTGTTTTGGTATACTTGGACGACATCCTCATTTTTTCCGCTGACCCTCAGGAACATGTCCATCACGTCCAGGAGGTCTTGTCCAGACTCATCGACAACCAGCTCTACGCCAAGCTTGAGAAATGCATTTTTCATGCTTCTAAGATTCACTTTCTGGGCTACATTATTTCTCCTCTTGGAGTCGAGATGGACTCAGCCAAGGTTGCAAATTGTGCCTCGCAATTTGAAGCAAATCCAACGCTTTCTAGGTTTTGCCAACTTCTACCGGCGATTCATCCGGAACTTTAGCTCCGTTGTGGCACCCATCTCGGTTCTGACCCGCAACCGACCTAGTCTGGGTAAATGGAATCCGGAGGCTAACCAGGCATTCCTGCACTTGAAACGTCTCTTCAGCCCCGCTCCTCTCCTATGGCATCCGGATCCCTCCCAGCCTTTCATTGTTGAAGTTGACGCCTCTGCCCATGGGGTTGGTGCAGTCCTCTCCCAGCGCCTCGAAGAGGATCACCTTCCTCATCCATGTGCGTTCTTTTCCAAGAAGCTCTCTCCTGCCGAGGTTAACTATGATGTGGGCAATTGTGAACTCCTAGCTATCAAGCTGGCCCTCGAGGAATGGAGACACTGGCTGGAGGGGGCTCATCACCCCTTTGTCATTATCACGGACCATAAGAACCTGTCCTATAGTCAATCTGCCAAGCGCCTCAACTCGCGGCAGGCCCGTTGGTCACTTTTCTTCTCTCGTTTCAATTTTGTTATCACTTATACTCCTGGCTCCAAGACTGGGAGGGCTGATGCACTCTCTCGGCTCCATGACCCCCCAGACCTGGACAACACACCTGAACCAATCATCTCTCCCAACAGAATTGTGGCAGCGATTCATTGCTCCATTGAAGATCAGGTCAGGCGTGCCCTCAACGGAACTACAGTTTCTCTGTGCTGCCCCCCGGATAAGCTTTTCGTCCCGAACAACTTGCGTTCTGCCGTTTTGCAGTGGGGACATGATTCCCCGTTTGCCGGCCACCCTGGATGCAGACGCACTCTGGACCTCCTCACCAGGGACTTTTGGTGGCCTTCCATGCGATCTGATGCAGCAGAGTACGTCCGGGCTTGCACGGTCTGTGCCAGGAGCAAGACTCCACGCTCTAGGAAGGCTGGCCTCCTTCACCCCCTTCCAATCCCACACCGCCCTTGGTCCCACATAGCTGTTGACTTCATTACGGACCTTCCTAACAGTCAATGTCATACGGTAATCATGGTGGTCTCCGATCATTTTTCCAAAGCAGCCCATTTTGTCCCCCTCCCAGCATTGCCCACAGCCCAGGAAATGGCATCTTTGTTTGTACAACAGGTCTTTAGGTTACATGGTTTGCCTGATGATGTTGTCTCGGACAGGGGACCTCAATTTATCTCGGCCTTTTGGAAGGCTTTCTGTCAAGCTCTAGGGACCCATGTATCTTTGACTTCTGGTTATCATCCTGAGGCCAATGGTCAGGTGGAAAGGACCAATCAAAGCCTCCTGACTTTTTTGAGAGCCTTCACCTCCAGCTCACAGGATGATTGGTCATCACTACTTCCCTGGGCAGAATATGCCCACAATTCTCTTACCTCCTCCTCCACAGGTCTCTCTCCCTTCCTTTGTTCATTAGGTTATCAGCCCACTCTCATCCCTATCACACCTCCAGTCACGGCAGTGCCGTCCGTGCAACAATATATTGCCAAACTGCGAAGGACCTGGAGAATGGCGAGGACAGCTCTTATTAAGTCAACCCAGCGCCACGCCAAATTCGCCAACTGACACCGCAGACCAGCCCCTCGTTTTCGGAAAGGACAGTTTGTTTGGTTATCTACACGGAACCTACCTATACATCAGCCTTCCAAAAAGCTTGGGCCTAGATATATCGGTCCCTTCCGGATTCTCTCCCGGATCACCCCGGTTACCTTCCGCCTTGCTCTCCCCCCTACCCTCAGAATCCACCCCTCATTTCATGTCTCCCTCCTGAAACCTGTTTACCGCTCGCCCCTTGCGGCTCCCAAACGTCGCCCGCCACCTCCTCGTCGCATTCAGGGGCGCCCGGCTTATACGGTCCACAAGATCATCGACTCCAGATGGAACCGCGGTACCCTTCAGTATTTAGTCGACTGGGAGGGTTTTGGTGCCGAGGAAAGATCTTGGGTTCCAGAGAAGGATAATTTGGACCCTACACTAATTGGCGACTTTCACAGGGACTATCCTGATCGGCCATCTCGGTCTCGGGAGCCGCCCGTGAAGGGGGGGGTACTGTCACGACCACCAGCCAGCAGAGATCAACACGTAAGCAAGCTAATCAGCACCAGCAGCGGATTAATACTAACAAGCGCCGCCGCGCGAGTTAACACACCTGCAATTGCTCTACCGTGCGGCACGCCAGGTTATTTATACCATTCTTACCTGATTCCTGTTGCTTGGTATTAAGTTCACTACTTGTGGCTCTGCCTAGCGTTCTTACCCCTCTTTTGCCTTCCTGGAATTCTGCCTACACCTTTTGCCTTCGGACTTCGGATCTCGTCACGCCCCTTGGATTGTTTGCTATCTTTGCCTGTTTTGGATTTGACCCTGTAGCTCTCTTTTCGACCACGATTCTGTCTCACGTTTTGGATTGTTCGCCACCAGTGCCTTTACCGGATCTCGACCCACCTTCGCTTTCGGACTACGACTAAGCTCCTGGATTTGCTCGGTACGCTTACTTACCTCCCTGCGACTCCTGCATCTGCATCGGATCCTTTACACCTCTACAAAGCAGTGTTACACGCACTTTGTGGGGGGCGGGGGACCGCGTTCGCGCTCTGCCCCCGGTCTCTTGCGCGAGAACTAAATCTCACGGCGCCAGCCAGCGGCCAGGAGACAAGTACAATATCGCGGGACAGGGGGGCCTCGTCATTGATTATTACATATGAGACGGGGATTAGGAGGAGACCCCGACTGATTGGTAAAGGGGAACCCTAACACCAGAGTGACACCCCCGGCGTCTCTTTTTGAGAGACGCCCTGGGATTTCTTAATGGCCAAGGAGGGTCGGGACCTCGGTTTTACGCCTCCCCCGAAGGACGGCGCCTGTTTGTGCAGCAAAGTGTCGCCATCAGGATGCTGGGGTATAAGAAAGCCACACAGACCGCAGGGTGAGCGCTCCCTACTGTTCCCAGTCACACCTCTTGCAGGAGCAGCAGCAACCTGAGCTTTTCCGGGGGGAATCTCCCATCCGGGTGCCGGCTAGGCTCACACTTGCTGGGCTGCCTTGGGTGAGCCCAGTCGAGAGTCGCAGGGTGAGATCTAGTCACCGGGGAGAAACGATACAAGCGAAAGATTACTCGGCTCCCAGCACTTGAAAAGACCGACAAATGACTCATTCCCGCCGGAGCTGAATGTACCTGCATGTGTCGTGTCGTCTTCTTCCCCCGCCCCGCTGTGTTTGCTGTATTGTCTTTGAAGCCGGCCCCCGAGATGAGACGGGCTGTTCCTGTTCCCCAATTAACACTTTACAGGTGCCATTCCCCGACATTGTGGCCATTGTCAGTGGTCACACGCAATAAGATAAGGTGGAGGAGAGCGGGGCATGCCCAGCGCCAGACATTCGAGGAGGGGGCTGTGCGAGGTGAGGTGAGGTGCGACACGCCGGAGCCCCGACGCTGCTAATGCGGAGCACTTGTTGAACTGGCATTGAAAGGACGTGTGCGCACGGAGCGAGCCTTCCCTGCGGCGGAGCGTGGAAACTTTCTCCCCGCGCTGCAGGAGTTGTGTGCGCTGCAGCGGTGCTGAGAGAACAGCACAGAAGGCAGCAGGCTCTGGAGAGCGGGTAAGAGACGGAGCCTTGTGGGCAGGCGAGCAGGCCCGTTTATTTGGAAATTGCTGAAAAGGCTCCGGTGTTTGTTCGGTGTGTGGCAGGCGCACGACGCGAGCTTGCGTAGCGATCTGCCGGTCTGGTGTTATGCAAATGAGGCCGAATTGCGTCCCGGGACATGCTGCGAATGCACATTGACGATTGCAGATGTGTAGGAAACGGCGCGCTTGTTTTCTCGTTTTGCCCACCCTTTTGAGTGTTAGTGTGGCGTGTGAGTGTGCGAAAGAGTGGGCCCAGCAGGAGGCAGTGGCGTGCGGGGCGAGTAGCTGGGCTAGGCTGCGCGCTTTGTGCTGTGGGTCTGGGCCGCTTGCAGGGCCTTATACAACTTATACTTACCTGGCAGGGGAGATACCTTGATCATCCTGTAGGTGGAGTAGTTGGATTGTTTTCTTGTTTTGTGGAAGCAGTGTTTGTTTTGCAGTTTACGAAATGGCAACTTTTGGATCCCGCAAGAATGCTGTGCGTTTTGAGATTTTGGATGACCTCTTCATGGATCGCATGCAGTTCAGCAGAAAAGTGTTGCAGAAGGAACTTGGCTTTGAACCTTGGCACTTGGATTTCATCTTCGCTCTCCCAGGTCAGAAAGCATTTGAGGTTGTTTTTGCTACCTATTCTCTGTTTGAACGATGTGTGGATGTGTTTGAGGCAAAAAGAGGGAAAGTTCCTGCCCTTGAGAAGATCAACTTGCAGCCTCTGACACAGAGAGAGAGGAAAACAGTGCATGTTGTTATGTTCTCGAATCTGGCAAAGACGGAGGACATTCAAACCTGGCTTAACCAGTACTGCACCGTCCACCATGGAACTGAGGTTAGAGATGTTGACAGTATAAAAACAGGAGCAAGGAAATTCGAGGTTCGTTTGCTACCGGACAATGTAAATGGAGGCTTAAGGCACCTGCCCTCTACAATCCGGCTGGGCACCTGCAATGGCTATGTTTTTTATGTGGGACAACCAAAGGTGTGTCAGCGCTGTGGTGCTGTGGGACACCTGGCATTGTCCTGCACTGTGAAATGCTGCAAGACCTGTGGAAAACAGGGACATTTAGCCTCTGACTGTTCAATGCTGCCAAATTGCAATTTATGTGGCTCGGAAAAACACGTTTTTAAGAACTGCCCTCACGCCTACGCCAGTAAACTCAAAATGAGAAAGGATGAGGCAGTGCTTGTTTCAGCCAAACCGGCCCGAAAATCCAAAGCAAATAACAAGTCAAACAAAGAACCCTTGTTGGACAAAGACTCTCAGCCTCCAGCCAGGATCAGTCCTGCTGTGGCTCCAGGGCCGGTGGAAGAGAAATCCACTACGCCCCCACAACTGCAGACTGCACCAGACAAGCACGAGGGTTTGAAAACCCCCGAGAACAGCGAGGACCCCTCCCCCACTCCTGCTCCTCAGAACGAGGGCCAGTGTGGGGCCCCCCGGTGGAGCGGGTCCAGCGACGATACCCAGGATTGAGCGGAGCTGCTTTTCTCAGACTCTGCAAGTGCTAGAGATGTCCTCCTCTCCTCCATCCAGTCCATCACGGAGGATCTGCAGCAGCTGGTGGGTGAGGGGGAAGAGGAGACTGGTGCATCGGCTGCACCCCTTTCCCCTCAGTGCTCCCAGGAGCTGGACTTGAGGAAAAGGAAAAATGACTCTGTTTTCTCCCCGAGCGAGGAGGAAGGAGAGCATGGTGATGGGGACAGCTGGAACCCCTCCACCCCTCCCTCTACCCCCTTCCTTGAAATGGACTCCGTGAACGCTTTTACTGCTGCCACCCTGATGAAGGCTCATTCAGAGGATGGCTGGCAGGAAATTGGTAAGAAGAAAAAGAAAAAGAAGTAAATCAAGAGAGGTATAAAAGCTTTGAAGATAGGTGGGATAAAGGGCCTTCTGATTGGTCAGGGGACAACAACAACAGAACCTCTGGCGTGGCCATTCTTTTCAAAGGATGGGCATTCAAATTGAAAAGTATTCAGAGGGTCATAGATGGCAGGTTGCTGTGTGTGGATGTGGACTGGGGGACCGTTAACCTGCGGCTAATCAATGTGTATTGTCCTACTGACGTGGGAGGAAGGGTGGAGCTACTCAAGGCACTCTCTCCCCTATTGTTATGTAGCACAGACGTGATAGTGGGAGGGGATTTTAATTGTATCTTAGAGCACACAGATAGGCAGGCTAGCTCTCCGATAAAATTGGATTCCAGCTCACTGGCCCTGCAAAACTTAGTTCAAGACTTTAAACTCTCAGACACATATAGATGTATATATCCCACAACAGCAGGATGTACATGGTCAGGGAGGAATCAGAATTGACTATTGCTTTGTCTCAGAGAGAGTGAAAGTTGTTGGGGTCACTCTTCAGGCTGTCTTCTTCTCAGATCATCAGGCTTTAGGGTGTAGAGTGGAACTCCAGGGTGGGACTGTCTTTGGCCCAGGCCTCTGGAAACTCAACACAAAGCTGCTAGAGAACGAGGGGGTAGTATCCCGCTACAAGGAGAGACTATCACAGTGGCTGTCCTTGCAGTGTCTGTATGGGTCAGTAGGAGAGTGGTGGGAGGAGGTGAAGGTGAGGACAAAGGCCTTTTTCATGGCTGAGGGAAGGAAGGCTGCTGCCAGACGGAGAAGAGTGCTAGCCAGGAAACAGAGGCAGCTGCAGCGTCTCTACACGAGACAGTGGCTTCGATGTGCTCCAGGATATCACCCTTTTAAAAAAGGATGTCCGGAGCATAGCGGAAGAAAGTAGTCGAGGAGTGCTGTTAAGAAGAGTGCAGTTCTTGGAAGAAAATGAGAAGTGTACTCGCTTCTTTTTCAGGAAAGTGGTAGGCTCCAAGTCTGTCATGGAAAGTGTAGTTGATGAGGAGGGAAGAGAGAGTACAGAGCTGAGTGCTATCCTCTCCTGCATCGAGGCCTTCTTGTCACAGACGTCCAAGGGGACTAACCGTGGGGAGCAGGAGGGCGGAAAAAGACCCATATGCGTAGCGGCGAGACGGGAAAAAGGCCCGGGCTCATTAGTGCAAAGAGTTCAGGAATGCCGTATAGAAACCTGTGCCCTCAGGGAGCGGACGTGGGGCGCCCTGGTGCTAGGCGGGTCTCAGGACATCCGAACGTCAGTGCTGAGCGAGGACAGAGTGCAAGACCCTGAAATATTTAGCCCAAGGGAAAGAGAGGGACAGGAAGGACAGCAGACCAGAAACTAGGGACAGGACAGAGAAGGACCGCCCTCTGGCTGCAGAGGGCGTGACACTTCTACTCAAGACTGTACAGCTCTACAGAGGTAAAGGATGAAGAAATTCATTTTTTTACCTCAAAGCTAGAAAACGTTTTGAGTGAAGAATATAGGGAAGTACTTGAGGGGGATTGGACAGTAGAAGAGCTGAGAGGCTATGGAGAGCTTACAGAAGGGGAAAACTCCGGGTGCTGACAGGCTCCCTAAAGGGGTGTCTGCTTTTACTACTTGCACGAATGAAGGCAAAAAAAAGCCAATCGATGTAAACGAACGGCGCTTTACAGAGGAGTACTGCCTGACTGGATCGTTGATGAACGACAGAGGCCACTCCGACCTCTTCTCGGTTTTCTTCAATGACTTACTAAGCATCTTCTTCACATTCGACCATGCAGGGGAAGCCAGGTACACCAAAGCAAGCGCATGAAAGTGCATTTCAAGCAGAGACCAGGAGGGACTTGTTTACACCGAGAGTGGTCGGAGAATGGAACAATGCGCCCAGCCCTGTTGCTGGAGCCGATTCTTGATGAGATCTTGGGCTCACTAAGAGGCCCCCGCTGGATGCTAATCTTTCTGTTGTTCTTGCAGGTCCTGCGCTGCTTTTGAGCTGACAGAGCTCGTCCTGGTCTGTCGGCACAGCCCAATTGCAAATGATCGGCTCCGCGTACAGAAGGAACGTGCGTTTGGTACAAGACTGCATGAAGGCACCGGAAATACATTAGCAACAAATGATCGGTCGCTCAAGACCTCTGTGAAGTACAGGAGCGTGCAAAACGAGGCTGTTTCCGCCCGGGCTCGAACCGGGGACTTTTCAGGTGTTAAGCTGACGTGATAGCCGCTACACTACGGAAACCTGCAGGGACCGCTGCTGGTGTCTCGCTTGCGTTTCGGGCTGAGAAAGGGATGCGTCACTTTAGGCAGGGGGCGCTGGAGAGAGGAACAAAGGGCGCGATGAAACAAAATGCCGAAACCCGGGATCGAACCAGGGACCTTTAGATCTTCAGTCTAACGCTCTCCCAACTGAGCTATTTCGGCGGTGCACAAAGCCCACAGCCACCTGCTCCAGCCTTCCTGTGTTGTGGCATGAGCGCACCAAGAGTAGCGGGAGAGTGTTGCAGGAACGTCACTCAGAAGGAAAGCCACCCAGCTGCGCCCTTTGAGCTCTGTCCAGCGCATCTTCCTCGCATGGACTCCTGCCTGCGACGGGCAGGAAACAATTAGCAAGAACAGAACGACACCCCATGGGTGTCTCATGACCGCACCTTAGGTTGTGACACGTGCAGGTGTGAGGAGTTGCCGGGCTACTTTGGAGCAGAGCTTGGGCGGAGGGGGGGCGGGAAAGCAGACAAAGAGGTGACACCTCAAGGTCTGCACGATCACAGCTCTCCGCCGCCCCAGGCTTCCGCTCGATGAGCTACTGGACACACCCGCCCCTCCTCACACAGACCGTGGAAAAGCCCCCGAGTGGGAGGGCTCTCTCTTCCTCCCAGGAGCTCTTGGACACGACGCACAGACAGGGCGCGGGGAGCCGCCGCCTGCAAACACGGCTCCAGGCAGGACTCCACTCCGCAGGAGCCGCAGAGCAGAGGAGATGAGGGCAGCTTAGCTCCTGTGCAGAGACCTGAGCTGTTGTTGCTGTGGATGCTGTCTTTTCTGCACTCGGGGTAGGAGTGAATGTTGAGTTGCCCTTAGAAATGAAGCAGAGCACTTCAACAGCACGGGTGTGTGTGTGTGCGCCCTGGTGATTCTGAGAGACAGATCGAACCTGGGCTAAAAGAGAGGGGGCTTAGCCCTCTTCCATTTGCTAGTTCAAAGTTGTACAACCCATTTGTATCTGCTAGGCGGCGCAGTCGTCGTGCACAAAGAACGCTTTGAAAAGCGTCAAAGGCAAGTCATTCCGAGTTGGTCGTTTGTGTTTTCCGTTCAGACGCGGAATGCTGAAATGATCTCTCGGCTCCTCGGTTGTCATTTCTGCTCCGTGAAGGGATCACAGCACGTGTCGGCTTCCAGCACGGTGGGTCGGGACACGATGCCGGGGGTTGGAGAGAGCGATGTCTTCCTCGTTAGTATAGTGGCAAGTATCCCCGCCTGTCACGCGGGAGACCGGGGTTCGATTCCCCGACGGGGAGTAGCTTTTCTTTCACCTCCTTAGAGAAATGACTGCCTTTCACTTCTCTGTTTTCTTTCACAGCGTCGTGCACCTTTTCATTGCTCTCGCTTTCAGAGCCTCCGCACGGCACACGACTCGACATCAGGAAGCACATTGAAGTGAAAGCAGGAAGCGCTGGGACATGCACTGTGCAGATCCCGCCACAATAAGAGGTGAGTGGGTCTGTTCGATGCACAAAGAACGCTTTGAGAAGCGTCAAAGGCAAGTCATTCCGAGTTGGTCGTTTGTGTTTTCCGTTCAGACGCGAAATGCTGAAATGATCTCTCGGCTCCTCGGTTGTCATTTCTGCTCCGTAAAGGAATCACAGCACGCGTCGGCTTCCAGCACGGTGGGTCGGGACACGATGCCGGGGGTCGGAGAGAGCGATGTCTTCTTCGTCAGTATAGGACCTGTCACCTGTCCCCACCTGTCTTGCGGGAGACTGGGGTACATCAGGACGCGCATTGAAGTGAAAGCAGGATGCGCTGTGACATGCACTGTGCAGATCCCGCCACACTAAGAGGTGAGTGGGTCTGTTCGATCACAGCGCTAGGCGAATCCCCAATCCCCTTTTGTGCCTGGCGACAAAAGATGTCTGTTTCCGCCCGGTTTCGAGCCGGGGACCTTTCGCGTGTGAGGCGAACGTGATAACCACTACACTACGGAAACGGTGGTAAGACATGCCCAGCGGCCCAGCGCTGAGCTTCGCCAATGCGATTCAGCTGCTTCCAGTGCCTTTATTGGAGTGCGCTGATGGATCGTGCTCTCTCTCCAGAGACCAGCACGCCTGTCATAGACGGAGCTGGAAAGGCGGCGCCACATTCTACAGTCCTCTCCACGCAATCGACGAAATCGGGCTACTGAAGTGGAGAAAATCGCCTCTCCAGAAAGTGCAAATATCATCTTGGAGACTATAAATCCTATTGCCGAAGGTCAGCCCTGTCTACCAGAGTAACCCTCCCACAGCGATGATCAGCTCGTCTCACACGCGAGAAGTTTCAGTTGGAAACAAGCGCCCCCTCTTCTCGCACGTTTTGCACGTTCGAGTAGTTTTAATGCGGCTCTTTCGTACACGGTGCTGATCTTTTGGAAAGCAGGAGGCAAAACCGAGTCGAACCGCCTGGGTGAAAACCAGGAACCCTAACCGCTAGACTATATGGCAGCGAACAACCATGCGGTTCCCGGCATCATGCAAGCAAACTACAGAAATATGAGAAAACACGCAAGAGAGTTGTCACTCAGAGTGTCGAAGGGTCGATGTATACTGGGGCTCAGTTGAAATGCAACGTCAGGACTTTTCCGAATTATGTCACACGAAGAGAGCACAGCCCTTTCCACCCTGCCGCGTGTGTCTCGGTAACTCGCTGTGATCGTATAGTGGTCAGTACTTTGCGTTGTGGCCGCAACAACCCCGGTTCGAATCCGGGTCACGGCAGAATAGGGGCGTCTGCTTTTACTACTCGCACGAATGAAGGCAAAAAAAAGCCAATCGATGTGAACGAACGGCGCTTTACAGAGGAGTACTGCCTGACTGGATCGTTGATGAACGACAGAGGCCACTCCGACCTCTTCTCGGTTTTCTTCAATGACTTACTAAGGATCTTCTTCACATTCGCCCATGCAGGGGAAGCCAGTTACACCAAAGCAAACGCAGGAAAGTGCATTTCAAGCAGAGACCAGGAGGGACTTGTTTACACCGAGAGTGGGCGGAGAATGGAACAATGCGCCCAGCCCTGTTGCTGGAGCTGATTCTTGATGAGCTCTTGGGCTCACTAAGAGGCCTCCGCTGGATGCTAATCTTTCTGTTGTTCTTGCAGGTCCTGCGCTGCTTTTGAGCCGACAGAGCTCGTCCTGGTCTGTCGGCACAGCCCAATTGCAAATGATCGGCTCCGCGTACAGAAGGAACGTGCGTTTGGTACAAGAGTGCACCAAGGCACCGGAAATACATTGGGAACAAATGACCGGTCGCTCAAGACCTCTGTGAAGTACAGGAGCGTGCAAAACGAGGCTGTTTCCACCCGATCTCGAACCGGGGACCTTTCGCGTGTTAGGCGAACGTGATAGCCGCTACACTACGGAAACCTGCAGGAACTGCTGCTGGTGTCTACCTTGTGTTTTGGGCTGAGAAAGGGACGCGTCACTTTAGGCAGGGGGCGCTGGAGAGAGGTACAAAGGGCGCGATGAAACAAAATGCCGAAACCCGGGATCGAACCAGGGACCTTTAGATCTTCAGTCTAACGCTCTCCCAACTGAGCTATTTCGGCGGTGTGCAAAGGCCACAGCCACCTGCTCCAGCCTTCCTGTGTTGCGGCATGAGCGCACCAAGAGGAGCGGGAGAGTGTTGCAGGAACGTCACTCAGAAGGAAAGGAACATGTGACCGGTCGCTCAAGACCTCTGTGAAGTACAGGAGCGTACAAAAAGAGGCTGTTCCCGTCCGGTTTCGAACTGGGGATTTTTCGCGTGTGAGGCAAACGTGATAAGCGCTGCACTACGGAAACGGTGAGAAAAGGGGCCCACCAGCAGGGAGTATTCAAGCTTATTGCATTACTGCTCCCAACCAGTTGATATCAATTTAATTCCTAAGGGTTATGTACTTGTTTTGAGTATCTCATGTAGAAGTTGTAAACAAGTTCAATTACGAAACGGTCTAAATGAATGATATACCGAACTTATGTCCTCTTGATATGTGTAACTCTTTGTAACTGAATGAATTCTGATAACCCTTACGATAAGATCTGTTAGGTTTGCATGCATATTCTATATATTAACAAATGTATCCTCGTGTATTAGTACCTGTGTGTGCGTTGTTTGAGTTATGTCGCATGGTTGGATTCTAAGACCATTAAAATAATCAATTTTGTGATTTACTGCCACAAAAATAATTGTCCCAGTAAATGCCCAAACCCCTACAGAACTGGTGCTTCGTGAGAGAACACTACAACAGTGTGTGATATCCTGTCCCAGCCTGAAGAGCAGACAGCAAGCCTGTCTCTTAATAATACTAATAATACAGTGTGTGATTCCCTGCCCCAGCCAGAGGAACAGACAGTGAGCCTGTCTCTCAATAATAATACAGTGTGTGATCTCCTGTCCCAGCCTGGGAAACAGTGAGTCAGCCTCTCAATAATTATAATACAGTGTGATCTACTGTCCCAGCCAGAGGAACACACAGTGAGCCTGTATCTAAATAATAATAATACAGTGCGTGATCTCCTGTACTAGCCTGAGGAACAGACAGCGAGCCTGTCTCTCAATAATGATAACGTAGTGTGGATTGTCCTGTCCCAGTCTGAAGGACAAACAGTGAGCATGTCCCTCAGTAATAATAGAACAGTGTGTGATCTCCAGTCCCAGCAGGAGGAACAGACAGTGAGTCTGTATCTCAATACTAATAATACAGTGTGTGATCTCCTGTCCAAGCCTGGGGAACACTGAGGCTGTCTCTCAATACTAATAATACAGTGTGTGATATCCTGCCCCAGCCTGAGGAACAGACAGTGAGCCTGTCTCTCAATAATAATAATACAGTGTGTGATTTCCTGTCCCAGCCTGGGGAACAGTGAACCAGATACTCAATAATAATAATACAGTGTGTGATCTCCTGTCTCAGCCTGGGGAACACTGAGCCTGTCTCTCAATACTAATTATACAGTGTGTCATTTCCTGCCCCAGTCAGAGGAACAGACAGTGAGCCCGTCTCTCAATAATAATAATACAGTGTGTGATCTCCTTTCCCAACCTGAGGAACAGACAGGAGTGAGCCAGTCTCTCAATAATAATAAAGCAGATTATGATCTGCTGTCCCAGCCTAAGGAACAGTCAGGAAAGAGCAGGTCTCTCTATAATAATAATACAGTTTGTGATCTCCTGTCCCAGCCTGAGGAACAGACAGTGAGCCTGTCTCTCAATAATAATAATACAGAGTATGACCTCCTGTCCCAGCCTGGGGAACAGTGAGCTTGTCTCTCAATAATAATAATACAGTGTGTCATTTCCTGTCCCAGCCTGAGAAACAGTGAGCTTGTCTCTCAATAATAATAATAATACAATTTGAACTCCTGTCCCAGCCTGAGGAACAGACAGTGAGCCTCTCTCTCAATAATAATAATACAGTGTGTGATCTCCTGTCCCAGCCTGAGGAACAAACAGTGAGCCTATCTGTCAATAATAATAATACATTGTGTTATCTCCTTTCCCGGCCTGGGGAACACTGAGGCTTTCTCTCAATACTAATAATACAGTGTGTGATATCCTACCCTAGCCTGAGGAACAGACAGTGAGCCTATCTGTCAATAATAGTAATACAGTGTTTGATCTCCTGTCCCATTCTGAGGAACAGACAGTCAGCCTATCTGTCAATAATAATAATACAGTATGTGATCTCCTGTCCCAGCCTGAGAAACAGACAGTGAGCCTGTCTCTCAATAATAATAATACAGCGTGTGATCTCCTGTCCCAGCCTGAGGAACAGACAGTGAGCCTGCCTCTCAATAACAAGCCAATGTGTGATCTCCTGTCCCAGCCTGAGGAACAGAGAGTGAGCCTGTCTCTCAATAATAATACAGTGTGTGATCCTCTGTCCCAGCCTGAGGAACAGACAGTGAGCCTGTCTCTCAATAATAATAATACAGTGTGAATTCCCGTCTCAGCTTGTGGAACATACAGTGAGCCTGTCTCTCTATAATAATAATATAATGTATGACCTCCTGTCCCAGCCTGGGGAATATACAGTGAGCCTGTCTCACTATAATAATAATACAGTGTCTGATCTCCTGTCCCAGCCTGAGGAACAATGAGCCTGTCAATCAATAATAATACAGTATGTGATGTCCTGTCTTCGCCTGAGGAACAAAGAGTAAGCCTGTCTCTCAATAATAATTATTCAGTGTGGGATCTCCTGTCCCAGTCTGATGAACAGACAGTGAGCCTCTCTCTCAATAATAATAATACAGTGTGTGATCTCCTGTCCCAGCCTGAGGAACAAACAGTGAGCCTGTCTCTCTATAATAATAATATAATGTATGACCTCCTGTCCCAGCCTGGGGAATATACAGTGAGCCTGTCTCACTATAATAATAATACAGTGTCTGATCTCCTGTCCCAGCCTGAGGAACAATGAGCCTGTCAATCAATAATAATACAGTATGTGATGTCCTGTCTTCGCCTGAGGAACAAAGAGTAAGCCTGTCTCTCAATAATAATTATTCAGTGTGGGATCTCCTGTCCCAGTCTGATGAACAGACAGTGAGCCTCTCTCTCAATAATAATAATACAGTGTGTGATCTCCTGTCCCAGCCTGAGGAACAAACAGTGAGCCTGTCTCAAAATAATAATAATACAGTTTGGGATCTCCTGTCCCAGTCTGATGAACAGACAGTGAGCCTGTCTCTCAATAATAATAATACAGTGTGTGATCTCCTGTCCCAGACTGAGGAACAGACAGTGTGACTGTCTCTCAATAATTATAATAATACTGCGTGAGCTCCTGACTCAGCCTGGGGAACATACAGTGAGCCTGTCTCTCTATAATAATAATTCAGTGTGGGATCTCCTGTCCAACTCTGAGGAACAGAGAGTAAGCCTGTCTCTCAATAATAATAATACAGTGTGGGATCTCCTGTCCCAGCCTGGGGAACAGTGAGCCAGACTCTCAATAATATTAAGAATAATAATACAGTGTGATCTACTGTCCCAGCCTGAGGTACAGTGAGCCTGTCTCTCAATAATAATATAGTGTGTGACCACCTTCTGTGGTCTGTTTCAAATCCGCCCGCGATGAGACACCGAGGAGAAATGAAGAGCCCCAGTCGCGCTAGAAAATCACCAGGGAAAGAGACTTTCAATGTAGGAAAAAAAAGTCGTTAGTAACAGACATAATATGTTTGTTTTGTTTTTTTAATCGCTGCGATGTGTGACTAAGCTCATACGACTAAGAGTTGCCCCCTTTGTCTAGATCTGGTAACCTGCTCGTCGCTGGTGGACCAGATCGTGTCCCCCGTCACTACACTGGGGCATTAAGACCCACACAGACCGCAGGGTGAGTGCCCCCTGCTGGCCCCACTGAGAGGTCGTATCCCACCTCCTCCGCTCTCTGCGAAAAGCAGTATCTTCAGGCCCTGACATCCCACCCCTGCCACTCCCTGCGTAAAGAAGTGTCGTATGGCCCTGACATCACACCCCCACCACTCTCTGCGGAAAGCACTGTCGTATAGCCCTGACACCCAACCCTCCACTCTCTGCATTAAGCACTGTCGTATAGCCCTGACACCCACCCCTCCACTCTTTGAATAAAGCAGTGTCGTCAGGCCCTGACATCCCACCCCCGCCACTGTCTACGTAAAGTAGTATCGTCAGGGCCTGACATCCCACTCCCGCCACTCTCTGTGTAAAGTAGTGTCATATGGCCCTGACACCAATCCCTCCACTCTCTGCATAAAGCAGTGTCTTATGGCCCTGAAACCCTCCCCTCCACTCTCTACATAAAGCAGTGTTGTCAAGCCCTGACATCCCTCCCCCGCCACTCTCTGTGTAAAGCACTGCTGTATGGCCCTGACATCACACCCCCACCACTCTCTGCGGAAAGCACTGTCATATAGCCCTGACACCCACCCCTCCACTCTCTGCATAAAGCAGTGTCGTCAAGCCCTGCCACTCTCTGCGTAAAGAATTGTCGTATGGCCCTGACATCCCATCCCCACCACTAACTGTGTAAAGTAGTATCGTCAGGCCCTGACATCCCACCCCTGCCACTCCCTGCGTAAAGAAGTGTCGTATGGCCCTGACATCACACCCCCACCACTCTCTGCCGAAAGCACTGTCGTATAGCCCTGACATCCCACCCCTCCACTCTCTGCATAAAGCAGTGTCGTCAAGCCCTGACATCCCACCCCCACCACTCTCTGTGTAAAGCAGTGTCATATGGCCCTGACATCCTAGCCCCGCCACTCTCTGTGTAAAGCAGTGTCATATGGCCCTGACATCCCACCCCCACCACTCTCTGTGTAAAGCACTGTCGTATGGCCCTGACATCACACCCCTACCACTCTCTGCGGAAAGCACTGTCGTATAGCCTTGACACCCACCTCTCCACTCTCTGTGTAAAGCAGTGTCATCTAGCCCTGACATCCCACCCCCTCCACTCTCTGAATAAAGAAGTGTCGTATGGCCCTGACACCCACCCCTCCATTCTCTGCATAAAGCAGTGTCGTCAGGCCCAGACATCCCACCCCTCCACTCTCTGCGTAATGCGGTATCGTCAGGCCTTGACATCCAAACCCCGCCACTCTCTGCGTAAAGCAGACATGTTACAGACATTTACAACAAAGACATATTATAAAATATTGACATATACTGTAGGCGGCTGGAGCATTATTGGGAGACAGACTCACTGTTCCTCAGGCTGTGACAGGAGATCACATACTGGGCTGCCAGATCAACTGAGTTCCCTCCTCCCTCTCCCAGTAGGATTGGGACCCATTGTGATTCTGGCAGGTGTGGGAACTCTGGGATTAGATTTCTGAATTTCGGGAAGAATGTTTCTCTAATCCCAGAGTATCTGTCACAGTGCAGTAGGAAGTGCACCTCTGTCTCTATTTCTCCCCGCTGGCAGTGGGAGCACAGCCTGTCCTCTCTGGGCAGCCAGGTCTGCCTGTGTCGCCCAGTTTCTATGGCCAGGTTGTGGTCACTGAGCCTGTACTTCGTTAGGGTCTGTTTCTGTTTATTTTTTATTTTGGTCAAATATTCAGCTAGTGTGTATTGTCTGTTTAAGGTTCTGTAGCATTCCAGTTTATGTTGTGTTTGTGTGTGTGTGTCCCAGTGTGTGAGATATTGCTGTTTGATCTGTGCTGTGATGTGGTTGAGTCTGGGTTGTGGTGCTCTAGCAGTGCTGTCCTGAGGTTGGTTAGTGTCGGTGTCACTCACTGCGAGTGTGATCTCAGCAGAGTCTCTGTACTCTTGGGACACTTGACTCACCTGTCTCTCTCTTTCTCTCCCTGTGCTGTCTCTCTCCTGCCCCCTCTCCCTCCTCGGACTCCAGCTGGAGGAGGTCCAATCACCACCTCCTGTGAGACAGAAGAAAAATAAGGTGGGTAATGCTCTGATCCTCTCTTTACTCCTGTCCAGTGTCCAGTCAGTGTCCAGTCAGGGTGTCTGTATGAACCCCTCTCTCTCTCAGTGCAGTGTTCATGTACTGGAGTGTCCAGTCAGTGTGTCTGTATGAACTCCTCTCTCTCTCAGTGCAGTGTTCATGTACTGGAGTGTCCAGTCAGTGTGTCTGTATGAACCCCTCTCTCTCAGTGCAGTGTTCATGGACTGGAGTGTCCAGTCAGTGTGTCTGTATGAACCCCTCTCTCTCTCAGTGCAGTGTTCATGTCCTGGAGTGTCCAGTCCGACTCTTGACGTGACTCTCCTGTCTCTGCTTCAGAAGCGCTGGTGCGTCTTTTTAAACTCCCTGAGCTGCGTGTCGGTGGAGAGAGATGATCAGGACGAGCCGATGGAGGCGGCGGAGACCGTGGGTCAGGAGAGGAAGAGCGAGGGAGAGGAGGAGCAGGCTGCCGGGAAGGACAAGAAGAGGAAGAGGAGGTGCAGGTGAGCAGACAGGGGGGCGCCGCCCGGTCGTGTCTGTGATTCAAGGAGGAGTCTCCTCTTGCGGTTTGATGTCATGGTGACGTCTGTGTCTGTGTCCCTCACACCTGCAATAACAATATTCTTTCCAGGTTCCTTTCCTGGTTCTCTGCCAGCTAAGATCTGGACTGGACTTGACTGGACTGGACTGGACAGGAGCTGAGGGACACCAGACTGGACTGGACTGGAGCCTAGGGACACCAGACTGGACTGGACCGGAGCTGAGAGACACCAGACTGGACTGCACCGGAGCTGAGAGACACCAGACTGGACTGGACTGGAGCTGAGGGGCCCCAGACTGGACTGGACCGGAGCTGAGAGACACCAGACTGGACTGGACTGGAGCTGAGGGACCCCACTGTGCTGGACCGAAGCTGAGGGACCCCAGACTGGACTGCACCGGAGCTGAGAGACACCAGACTGGACTGGACTGGAGCTGAGGGGCCCCAGACTGGACTGGACCGGAGCTGAGAGACACCATACTGGACTGGACTGGAGCTGAGGGACCCCAGACTGTGCTGGACCGAAGCTGAGGGACCCCAGTCTGGACTGAAGCTGAGGGACCCCAGTCTGTGCTGGGCCGAAGCTGAGGGACACCAGACTGTGCTGGACCGAAGCTGAGGTGAAAATGCCGTGTCTTTTCCCCGCAGGACAGGGGGGGGGACTCGTGTTTTTTGGACGTGGCGTGGCCCGAAATTTCTGCCCTTGGCCGCTAGAGGGGGGTGGAGGTTGGTCTTTCTTTGACTTGGGGGTAGGGGGGGTGCTAATTTCACTGAACCAAACCCCACGGAAACCCGTGTTGGACGTGGGGGTGCTGAATGCGCCCTCGACGTGATTTTGTTTTTAAATTCAAGTGCAGCTTTTGTTACCCTTGTGCCGGAAACAGCTGGACCCGTTTCCCCTGCCTGTCCGAGGTGGCGACTACCGGGGTCGTACAGGGACACCCGGCTGGCCGCTGAGAGTTGGAAAAATAAAATGTCCACCTAAAACAAAAACAACCGCGAAAAATGTCGGCCATTTTTGTTTCGCGGCCGAGCCGTGAGCGCGTCGGGGGCGACATCACGGGGGCGTCACAATGAGCCGCCTGACGTCACAGAGCGGCGGATTCTAGCGGGGGGGCGGCGCCGGAGCCCCGTGAGCTCAGAGGAGTGAAGAGAGAGGAGGAGGAAAGGACTATATAGCGCTTTCTAAACACGTGTTTCTTCCAAAAAAGATTCGCGGGTTACTTCGACTTCACTCTGAAGTATCCCCGTGAAATCGGTAAGTCAGTTAAAAATGCCGCTGTCGAGAAATAACAAAATAAGTTGAGAAATAAGTTGTTTTTTTTCCCGTTACTCCACTCTTATGGGTGTGATCGTGCTGTAAAAAGATATTGAGAGGAGGTGCACCTCTACACAGAGAGTGGTGGGGGTGGGGAACAAGCTGCCCAGCCCTGTGGTTGAAGCCGATACCCTGGCTTCTCTCCAGACACAGCTGGGTGAGCTCCTCCAGTCAGGACAGGAGGGTCTACTGTACACAGAGAGTGGCGGGGGTGTGGAACAAAGCTGATACCCTGGCTCCTCTCCAGACACAGCTGGGTGAGCTCCTCCAGTCAGGACAGGAGGCTCTTCTGTACACAGAGGGGGGCGGGGGTGGGGAACAAGCCGCCCAGCTGTGTGGCTCCGCCCCCTCCCCTCTGTGACTCTGCTTGTCTCGGCAGGACGATGGACCGACAGAGATGCCGCACGCCCGTGCGCGGTCGCAGCAGGACCCGGGCCCGGCGAGGCGTCATAAGTCCACCCCTCCCGCCCGCCGTCCAGCGTCCAGCCCTCCTCCGACTGGCCTCTCCGCCCCCAGCAGCGCTCGCTGTATTATAATAATAATAATAATAATAATAATAATAATAATAATAAACTTCACTGATAGAGCACCTTTCACACACATAGCAGCGCAAAGCGCTTGACAGACCAGGTCTCACTGTAACACCTCCAGACGAGGAGAGACAGTTCCAGTGGTGATCTTGACTGGGGACACGCCTCGGCTCAAGAGACAGGGTCGCGGGTCCGAGGAAAACCAAGCTGCAGGTCCATTATGGCCTTCTGAGAGCACAGATTGCCTCTGAACGTCCCACACTCTTCCTGGACACACTGTAGAGACTCACCTGTCCAGACTCTTACTGGACTCACTGTACACACTCACCTGTCCAGACTCTTACTGGACACACTGTACACACTCACCTGTCCAGACTCTCACTGGACATACTGTACACACTCACCTGTCCAGACTCTCACTGGACACACTGTAGAGACTCACCTGTCCAGACTCTTACTGGACACACTGGTCAGACTCACCTGTCCAGACTCTCACTGGACACATTGTAGAGACTCACCTGTCCAGACTCTTACTGGACACACTGGTAAGACTCACCTGTCCAGACTCTCACTGGACACACTGTAGAGACTGCCCAAGGCCCCTAGTCTCGACACGACTGGGCTGGGCTATGTGGTCAGAGCTGTCTCAGAGATGGGCTGTTTGGCGTCTTCACAGGTCACACCGGTCAGGCCGAACCTGGACTGTCAGCGGGAGAGGTCCCGGCCCAAGTCCCGGTGCTTTTCCGTAAGTCTGACCCGGTCGCCTTCCGCGAGACTGGACCGGCCGCCCTGTGGTGGGCCCGGTGCCCCACATCTACCCTACAGCTCCCCCCACTGACCCCTAAACTCCCGATACCCTACAGCTCCCCCCACTGACCCCTAAACTCCCGATACCCTACAGCTCCCCACTCTGACCCCTAAACCCCCGATACCCTACAGCTCCCCACACTGACCCCTAAACCCCCGATACCCTACAGCTCCCCACACTGACCCCTAAACTCCCGATACCCTACAGCTCCCCACACTGACCCCTAAACCCCCGATACCCTACAGCTCCTCACACTGACCCCTAAACTCCCGATACCCTACAGCTCCCCACACTGACCCCTAAACCCCCGATACCCTACAGCTCCTCACACTGACCCCTAAACTCCCGATACCCTACAGCTCCCCACACTGACCCCTAAACCCCCGATACCCTACAGCTCCCCACACTGACCCCTAAACTCCCGATACCCTACAGCTCCCCCCACTGACCCCTAAACTCCCGATACCCTACAGCTCCCCACTCTGACCCCCACAGTCCTGATGGCCGAGAGGTCTCTGCTTGCTGTAGTCATTCAGTGAGCTCTGTGGACCTGACCTCTGTCTTGTGTCCTCATTTCCAGCGTCTCCTAGTGGTCCGGCATTTCACACGACCTGAAGGTGAGATCTGGGGAGGAGACAGAGCACCCCCTAACACCCCTGAGCTGGGTTACAGGGTAAGACAGCTTCTTACTGTTGGACACACCTGTCCCCACTCTTACTGGACACACTGGACACACTCGCCTGTCCAGACTCTTACTGTCCACACTCACCTGTCCAGACTCTCACTGGACACACTGTCCACACTCACCTGTCCAGACTCTCACTGGACACACTGTCCACACTCACCTGTCCACACTCTCACTGGACACACTGTACACACTCACCTGTCCACACTCACTGGACACACTGTCCACACTCACCTGTCCAGACTCTCACTGGACACACTGTCCACTCTCACCTGTCCACACTCTCACTGGACACACTGTACACACTCACCTGTCCACACTCACTGGACACACTGTCCACTCTCACCTGTCCACACTCTCACTGGACACACTGTACACACTCACCTGTCCGGACTCTTACTGGACACACTGTACACACTCACCTGTCCAAACTCTCAGTGGACACACTGTACACACTCACCTGTCCAGACTCTTACTGGACACACTGGACATACTCACCTGTCCAGGCGTAGTCTCTGCTCCTCATCCCCCCTGCGTTGTGTCTCCCCCTCTCCCCGCTGGACAGAATCCCGTGGTGTCTTCTTGTCTCCCCGAGCTCGTCCAGAAGCTGGAGAGGGCGGCCGAGCTGCAGCTGGAGCTCCCGGGGTCACCCGGCTCGTCCCGCTCGGGCTCGCCCGGCTCGTTCCGCTCGGTGTCCCCCCCCTCCTCGCCCGAGAGCCCCCTCCGTCCTTCTGTCTGAGTCTCTGTCTCTCTCCCTCTCTCTTTCCATGTCTCCCTGCTCTCTGTCTGTCCTGTGTTGTCCCAGCTGGGTCTCCCTCCCTCCTCTCTCTCTCCGTGTGTCTCCCTGCTCTCTGTCTGTCCTGCGTTGTCCCAGCTGGGTCTCTTTCCCTGTGTCTCTCCGTGTGTCTCCCTGCTCTATGTCTGTCCTGCGTTGTCCCAGCTGGGTCTCTCTCCCTGTGTCTCTTCGTGTGTCTCCCTGTCTGTCTCTCTGTCTGTCCTGCGTTGTCCCAGCTGGGCCTGTCTCCCCGGCTCTCTGCCTTCAGCTCTGTTCGCCGATTTCCCGCCAGCCCGTCTCTCTCTCAGCCTGTCTTTTAACTTGCAGGAGGAAGAGGAGGTGGAGACAGCTCCTCCGGCAGGAGAGAGGAAGGAGGTCAGTGCTGGTCTCACCCTGCCTCCTGTCCTGTCTGTGGTGGAGTTTCGCCATCTTGTCTGTCCCTGGGTCTCAGTGTCTCTCTCTCTTTCAGCCCTGTCTGTCAGTGTCTCTCTCGGCCTGCTGTCTGTCTGTCCCTGCCTCTCTGTCTCTCTCTCTTTCAGCCCTGTCTGTCAGTCTGTCTGTCCCTCGATCTCAGTGTCTCTGTCTTGGCCTGCTGTCTGTGTCTGTCCCTGCCTCTCTGTCTCTCTCTCTTTCAGCCCTGTCTGTCAGTGTCTCTCTCCTCCTCCTCTCTGTCCTCAGTGTGTCTCTCTCCTCCTCCTCTCTGTCCTGTGGTGTCCAGGCAGTGTGTCTCTCTCCTCCTCCTCTCTGTCCTGTGGTGTCCAGTGGGTCAGTATTAGTGGGCTACACCCAGGCTCACTCACTGTGAGTGTGATCTCAGCAGAGTCTCTGTGCTCTTGGGACACTTGACTCACCTGTCTCTCTCTTTCTCTCCCTGTGCTGTCCCTCTCCTGCCCCCTCTCTCTCTCCTCGGACTCCAGCTGGAGGAGGTCCAATCAGCACCTCCTGTGAGACAGAAGAAAAATAAGGTGGGTAATGCTCTGATCCTCTCTTTACTCCTGTCCAGTGTCCAGTCAGTGTCCAGTCAGGGTGTCTGTATGAACCCCTCTCTCTCTCAGTGCAGTGTTCATGTACTGGAGTGTCCAGTCAGTGTGTCTGTATGAACCCCTCTCTCTCTCAGTGCAGTGTTCATGTACTGGAGTGTCCAGTCAGTCAGGGTGTCTGTGTGAACCCCTCTCTCTCAGTGCAGTGTTCATGTACTGGAGTGTCCAGTCAGTGTGTCTGTATGAACCCCTCTCTCTCTCAGTGCAGTGTTCATGTACTGGAATGTCCAGTCAGTCAGGGTGTCTGTGTGAACCCCTCTCTCTCTCAGTGCAGTGTTCATGTACTGGAGTGTCCAGTCAGTGTGTCTGTATGAACCCGTCTCTCTCTCAGTGCAGTGTTCATGTCCTGGAGTGTCTAGTCAGTGTGTTTGTATGAACCCCTCTCTCTCTCAGTGCAGTGTTCATGTCCTGGAGTGTCCAGTCCGACTCTTAACGTGACTCTCCTGTCTCTGCTTCAGAAGCGCTGTTGCGTCTTTTTGAAGTCCTTGAGCTGTGTGTCAGTTGAGACAGAAGATCTGGACGAGCCGATGGAGGCGGCGGAGACCGTAGCTCAGGAGAGGAAGAGCGAGGGAGAGGAGGAGCAGGCTGCCGGGAAGGACAAGAAGAGGAAGAGGAGGTGCAGGTGAGCAGACAGGGGGACGCCGCCCGGTCGTGTCTGTGATTCAAGGAGGAGTCTCCTCTTGTTGTTTGATGTCATGGTGACGTCTGTGTCTATGTCCCTCACACCTGCAATAACAATATTCTTTCCAGGTTTCTTTCCTGGTTCTGTGCCTGCTAAGATCTGGACTGGACTGGACTGGACTGGACTGGACCAGAGCTGAGGGACACCAGACGACTGGACTGGAGCCTAGGGACAATAAGCTGGACTGGACCGGAGCTGAGAGACACCAGACTGGACTGGACTGGAGCTGAGGGACCCCAGACTGTGCTGGACCTAAGCTGAGGGACCCCAGTCTGGACTGAAGCTGAGGGACCCCAGACTGTGCTGGACCGAAGCTGAGGGACCCCAGTCTGTGCTGGACCGAAGCTGAGGGACCCCAGTCTGTGCTGGGCCGAAGCTGAGGGACACCAGACTGTGCTGGACCGAAGCTGAGGGACCCCAGTCTGTGCTGGACCGAAGCTGAGGGACCCCAGACTGGACTGGACTGGAGCTGAGGGGCCCCAGCCTGGACTGCACTGGAGCTGAGGGGCCCCAGTCTGGACTGGACTGAAGCTGAGGGACCCCAGACTGTGCTGGACCGAAGCTGAGGGACCCCAGTCTGGACCGAAGCTGAGGGACCCCAGTCTGTGCTGGACTGAACCTGAGGGACCCGAGACTGTGCTGGACCGAAGCTGAGGGACCCCAGTCTGGACTGCACTGGAGCTGAGGGACACCAGACTGGACTGGAGCTGAGGGGCCCCAGACTGGACTGGACTGGAGCTGAGGGGCCCCAGACTGGACTGGACTGGAGCTGAGGGACACCAGACTGGATTGGACTGGAGCTGAGGGACACCAGACTGGACTGGACTTTTGTAAAGCATCAATAAAATGTTTTTAAAAAACATCTGTTTAGCTTTTGGTTTTTTCCCTCCCCCCCCCCCCCAAGGTTGCTGATGGGAGAGGTGTGAGTGGGGCCAGCAGGGGGCACTCTCACCCTGCGGTCTGTGTGGGTCCTGATGCCCCAGTATAGTGACGGGGGACACTGGACTGTAAACAGGCGCTGTCCTTCGGATGAGACGTCAAACCGAGGTCCTGACTCTCTGTGCTCATTAACAATCCCGGGGTGTCTCTTGAGAAGAGTAGGGGTGTTACCCCAGTGTCCAGGCCTGATTCCCCCCCTGGTCTTGACCCATCATGGCCTCCTTATCACCCCCCTCTCTGAACTGGCTCCATCCCTCTGCTCTCCTCCCCACTGAGAGCTGCTGTGTGCTGAGCGGACTGGAGCATCATCCAGGTGGGGGCTGCACACTGGGGGGGCTGGAGGGGATCACCCTGACCTTGGAAGAGCTCTGAGGGGAGGGTCCAGACTTATTAATTATTATTATTATTCGTGCTGCACTGGGCTTCAGTCCTGGCAGTGAGAGGGGGACTCTGTGATCAGTACAGATACTCATGACTGTCTAATAATACACGATAGAAATGGAAAACAGGGTAGCGCTGTAGTCCCTTCGAAACGTTTTGAACTGCCAGAAGAAGTTTTCACAACCCGGAATCGTGAAGGTACAGGTCTTCTCCCTTCGTCCGGAGTAAGGTGAGAGGTCACCCCCTCGGGGCGCAGTATCCCCGATGCACCCCCCCACCACCACCCAAAACGACACACACTTCTGTGACGATTGGGAGACCCCGGTTCGACCAGCCCCTGCGGTGGAGGAAATGACCCGCTGGAGAGAACACGCAGACTCCACACAGAAGGGTCACCTCGGCATTTATTCCAACAGCAAAACAACACCAGAGAGAAACGGTCTCCGAAAGATAAGCGCACACCGGGAAAAACACGACGGGGTCATTACAAATGGGAATAGGAGTTCTTTTTTTCTTTTCCGGACGTCAGTTGTATCGTGTCCTGTTGATTTCTCCCGTTTCGAACGGAGTTTAATGTCGCGTTTCTACTTTATTAGAGAGAGGCACTGAACTTTGGGGAATGTGACATCCACCCAGTCTTACTAGTAGGTTGATAAATATAAATGTTCTTTTTCCCCCCGTATGATACCTCGCGAAATTTAAACCCTTCTCACACTACAAGACAGTCCGTCAACATCGCCGCCGCCCGAAGCGCGACCTTCGGTATGACGTTGGCGGAAGGGAGTAGGGTAAGTACGTCACAGCCGGGGGAAGCCCCTATTACGTGAGAGGGGTGCGGCGGGTGACGAGCCCCCGGGGGCGAAGAGAAGTTGATTTGCGTGGGGTGTGGAAACACTACACGACCGGGCAAGCGAGCCGTTTTTTTTTTTGTTTTGTTTTTTCCAGAACATCAGAACAACCGCAGAGATGACCATCGATCCACCTCCAGACGTTTCCTTTTTTGTCCTCTTTGGCCTCCAAAATAAAAAAAAAACTGGGATCCATCGTGGCGTTGCCAAATTAAAACGTCAACCACTTTTCGGGCTTTCGTGCTGTCCATGATGAAACCGTCATGGTTGTGTAAGCATACGTTACGTCACAGACCGGCGGCGCTCGGACGTGAGGAGTGTCGTTACGTTTTTGAAATGGCACGTCAGACAAGATCTCTGACAAGATCTCCGAAAAAACCCAAACCTGTAAGATTAAATTTCAATTCAGTTTTTTTATATAGCGCCTTTCACAACAAGAATGCCCCAAGGCCCCGAACAAAGGAGTTGTTCCACACCCCCGCCACCCTCTGTGTACAGTAGAGCCCCCTGTACTGACTGGAGGAGCTCACCCAGCTGTGTCTGGAGAAAGGCTTTTGGGCTAATTGGCTTCTGGGAAAACTGGCCCTGGTGTGTGTGTGTCCTGTGATGGAGTGCTGTCCTGTCCAGGGTGTGTGAGTGAGTGTGTGTTTGTCATGTGATGGACTGGTTCCTGTCCAGGGTGTGTGAGTGTGTGTGTCTGAGTGTCCTGTGATGGACTGGTGTCCTATCTAGGGTGTGTGTATGTCCTGTGATGGACTGGTGTCCTGTCCAGGGTGTGTGAGTGTGTGTGTGTGTCCTGTGAGTGACTGGTGTCCTGTCCAGGGTGTGTGAGTGTGTGTGTGTCCTGTGATGGACTGGTGTCCTATCTAGGGTGTGTGTATGTCCTGTGATGGACTGGTGTCCTGTCCAGGGTGTGTGAGTGAGTGTGTGTGTGTCCTGTGATGGACTGGTGTCCTGTCCAGGGTGTGTGAGTGTGTGTGTCTGTGTGTCCTGTGATGGATAGATGGTACCAAGCCTGGACACCCATGAGACACTGGCTTCCTCAGAAGACTCTCACGGAGGGCACACTGTCCCTAACCCGGGTCCAGAAGAAACTACAGTGATCTATAATTCCTGCGCCTCGGAAGGGTTTATGACGTCTATGTCTGGCGCCCGCACCCGTGGACCAGCGGTTTGGCGTCGCGCTCCGCAGCTCGAGCTTCGGTGCGAAGCAGGGCGGGAGGGAGTTGATGTGGCTCCGGCGCCATCTTTGCTGGTGAGTCAATTGTGACCGTTGCGGTACAATAAACCATCAATAAACCTTTTCCCACCCCGTCCAGTATTTCTGTCGCGGCCCACGTCCCTTACAATCGACAAACTATAAAAAAAACAGTAGCCCTTCGCAACATTACACGCCATTTATTTTATTTTAAACGTCCGCTAGATACGCAGGTGGCTCGATACCTGTCTTATCCTCGCCGGCGTCTTTATACCGGCAAGTGAATTTTATTTGGGGTCCCTCAGAATTGGGTGAATGGCGGTGAATGGATTTTCTGAGTAACCGTGTAGCGACTAACGTAAGGAAAAAAAAGTTGTCTTTCCCTACGAAGACGTTTTGGTACAGGACTTTCTTTAAATATCAGTTGTGCATAGCGTTTTACAAAAAGTTGATGATGATCTTGGAGATAATTGCAAAGGAAAATTGAGATAACTACCAAAACATTACGTGTGAAACGACAGGACAGAACTTTGAACCCACAAAGAAACAAAGGTATGAAATATTGCCTCGTCATGGGGGGTTGATAATTGTAGTAAGTGTTCCTAATTTTCGTAAAGAAATGTATATTATGGGAGTCACACGTGAGATTTAGTGTATATACGTTTCATATTGTGCATATATACGGGGTTAAAAAGTGGAATGAGTATGATTATAAACTCGTGTGTCCTATAATCAGATAATTTTTGAACAAGCTTTGATTAGACAGGTGAAAAACAACATCAGATCCTTTTTTTTAATATATTCTCACGTCTGAATATCAGCTTCTCCCCTCTGGCCAACATTTTAGGGCTCCCAGGTGTAGATCCCAAATTGAAACAAATTTTAATTTGTTACCCAGTTAAACAGTTAATAGAAGTGAGTGACCAGGGTAAATAAAGGTGGGTCAGTGTAAACTGTTTATTCTGGACCAGACTTCGTCATGTGTGATATGTCATGACTTCTTATATTAAGTTTTATCTTTATATTTAGTTCTACATGTGTAATAGATGCGATGTGTGTCCATAAAAAGGTTTCTCCAGGGGAAAATCAAGTTGGTTTTAAAACCGTGTTTCCTTTTTAGGGTACGTTTGCATTCCAAGTGTGAAGTTTTTACCTTTTTATCATATTTTGGATGTGAATCCGTGGTATTTTTGCTGAGACAAGTTGCCTTTCTTATACGCGGAGGGATCTGCTCGTGAGATGTCCGCTTGGTCCATTTCTGAGCTCAGTATAAGGTGTAGAAAGCATGACTGTCATCATAACCCGCCTCTCACCCAGGTGTGGAATAATGTTGTGACTATTGCTTCAGCAATAACATGCTGATTGCATGTTTCTAGATGGGTATAACAGAGATCTCAACTACTGAGGGGCCTTATTAATAAAGTCTCCACAGTCGAAGCGCTATGTCTCTTTTCAGCTGGCGATAAACCTTTCCTCGATCCTTTGCGGACTTGTAAAACTGTTCCTGATCAGAATAAAAAACGCTCACGCTAATACACAAGCACCCGTGTCTCGCCAAAGCTGACAAATAGACGGACAAGCCGCACTGCACGTGTGAACAGGGGAATGAGCGAGCGAGCGGGGATAGGGCGCCTCCTGCGCTTAAAAGCTTACAGCACCTGGTATTCCCAGGCGGTCTCCCATCCAAGTACTAACCAGGCCCATCCCTGTTTAACTTCCAAGATCCAACGAGATCAGGCGTGCTCAAGGGGGTGTGGCCATAAACGAGAGCAAGGCTCGCTGGCACCCTTCTTATTGAGAGGACAGCTCCGTCACCTCTTTTACGACGCTGCTTTTTTTCCCTTGCGTTTTTCTCTTCTTCCCACGTTCTCTCTCTTCACTGCCTTCGTCCCCGCTCTATTTCACTTCAGCCTTTCACTCTTGCTTCCTTCCAATGAGGACGGAGCTGCGGGAGAAAGGGCGCTATAGAGGATCGCTGTGGAGAGCTGCTGCTGTGCTTTGACATCTGAGCTCTGTGGAAAACGATCTCAATACAATTCTGAAAAACGCGACTCCCCGAACGCCAGCCGAACAAGTCTCCACAGCCGAAGCGCTGTGTCTCTTTTCAGCTGGCGATAAACCTTTCCTCGATCCTTTGCGGACTTGTAAAACTGTTCATGATCAGAATAAAAAACGCTCACGCTAATACACAAGCACCCGTGTCTCGCCAAAGCTGACAAATAAACAGACGGACAAGCCGCACTGCACGTGTGAACAGGGGAATGAGTGAGCGAGCGGGGATAGGGCGCCTCCTGCGCTTAAAAGCTTACAGCACCTGGTATTCCCAGGCGGTCTTCCATCCAAGTACTAACCAGGCCCATCCCTGTTTAGCTTCTGAGATCAGACGAGATCAGGCGTGCTCAAGGGGGTGTGGCTGTAAACGAGAGCAAGGCTCGCTGGCACCCTTCTTATTGAGAGGACAGCTCCGTCACCTCTTTTACGACGCTGCTTTTTTACCGGGGTAAAGTTAGCTTGAAGTTCGAAAACGATTTTGCCACGCCTGTAGCGTTTACACGAAACCTCTTAGAATCGCGAGAATACTTGCTTTGTGCATAAAATACATTGTGAATGCTTTCTCAGCCTTTACTTTTTCGTTTATATTACATTTTTTGGACCAAGCACGAATATTCTTTTGTCCATATCTTCGCAACGGAAGCACAGAACGCCTTCAAACCAAATGCATTTTAAAGACCACGACGTGGATATTTCCACAGCCTCTACATCAAAGTATCAGTGAGCTAATTATCTTTTTTTAAACCTCCGGTTTTTCATCGATGCGTAATTACGCACTAACTGGAACCCGGGGGACTGATGGATACACAAGTTCACAACGCGAGAAATACTGTTCAATACGGCTTCATGCGAAAAACCCGTATATGACCATAGGAAGCATAACAGCGCAGTCTCCAATTACCCAGACTGTAAGCACGGGAATAAAGCTTTGTCTGAATTCTGAAACCCTTCCTTTGCGTCCTGTTTTCATTCAGGTAAGAGTCAACTATGCACAATACTACTGACAGCAGGAAGATTAAAATATTCTTTACTCAGCAGCTTATTAAAAAAAGCTCCCATGATGTTCAAACCGATTTTTTACACAGAACACTGACACAGCTTTGCGTTCTGAATCTCTCTTTTTGTTTATTTAATGTGGCACAATGTACTTGGACAGGGGTATTCTGTTCACAAACCAATAGCATTTAAACCACAGCACCCACAATGCTGCAAGTAAGTGTTTTACACACTAAGCAGAGAGCGATGTCTTCCTCGTTAGTATAGTGGCAAGTATCCCCACCTGTCACGCGGGAGACCAGGGTACATCAGGACATGCATTGAAGTGAAAGCAGGATATGCTGCGACATCCACTGTGCAGATCCCGCCACACTAAGAGGTGAGTGGGTCTGTTCGATCACAGCGCTAGGCGAATCCCCAAACAGTGTGCGTGACAACAAACGAAACGGGCCTGTTTCCGCCCAGTTTCGTTCCGGGGAAATCGGGCCCAGTAGTGGCGGGATCTGTATAGTGCATGTCGCAGCGCTTCAATGTGCTTCCTGATGTCCTACCCCGAGAACAGAAAAGACAGCATCCACAGCAACAACAGCTCAGGTCTCTGCACAGGAGCTAAGCTGCCCTCATCTCCGCTGCTCTGCGGCTCCTGCGGAGTGGAGTCCTGCCTGGAGCCGTGTTTGCAGGCGACGTCTCCCTGCGCCCTGTCTGTGCGTCGTGTCCGAGAGCTCCTGGGAGGAAGAGAGAGCCCTCCCACTCAAGGGCTTTTCCACGGTCTGTCTGAGGAGGGGCGGGTGTGTCCAGTAGCTTATCGAGCGGAAGCCTGGGGCGGCGGAGAGCTGTGATCGTGCAGACCTTGAAGTGTCACCTCTTTGTCTGCTTTCCCGCCCCCCCAACGCCCAAGCTCTGCTCCAAAGTAGCCCGGCAACCCCTCACACCTGCACCTTTCACAACCTAAGGTGTGGTCATGAGACACCCGTGGGGTGTTGTTCTGTTCTTGCTAATTGTTTCCTGCCCGTCGCAGGCAGAAGTCCATGCGAGGAAGATGCGCTGGACAGAGCTCAGAGGGCGCACCTGGGTGGCTTTCCTTCTGAGTGACGTTCCTGCAACACTCTCCCGCTCCTCTTGGTGCGCTCATGCCGCAACACAGGAAGGCTGGAGCAGGTGGATGTGGAGAGTGTTAGACTGAAGATTTAAAGGTCCCTGGTTCAATCCCGGGTTTCAGCGTTTTGTTTCATTAAGCCCTCTGTTCCTCTCTGCAGCTCCCCCTTCCTAAAGTGACGCTTCCCTTTCTCAGCCTGAAACGCAAGTGAGACATGAGAAGCAGTCCTTGCAGGTTTCCGTAGCGTAGCGGCTGTCACATCAGCCTAACACCTGAAAAGTCCCCGGTTCGAGACTGGGCAGAAACAGCCTTGTTTTGCACACTCCTGTACTTCACAGAGGTCTTGAGCGACCGGTCATTTGTTGCCAATGTATTTCCGGTGCCTTCATGCAGTCTTGTACCAAACGCACGTTCCTTCTGTACGCGGAGCCGATCATTTGCAATTGGGCTGTGCCGACAGACCAGGACGAGCTCTGTCAGCTCAAAAGCAGCGCAGGACCTGCAAGAACAACAGAAAGATTAGCATCCAGCGGGGGCCTCTTAGTGAGCCCAAGATCTCATCAAGAATCGGCTCCAGCAACAGGGCTGGGCGCATTGTTCCATTCTCCGCCCACTCTCGGTGTAAACAAGTCCCTCCTGGTCTCTGCTTGAAATGCACTTTCCTGCGTTGGCTTTGGTGTAACTGGCTTCCCCTGCATGGGCGAATGTGAAGAAGATCCTTATTAAGTCATAGATGAAAACCGAGAAGAGGTCGGAGTGGCCTCTGTCGTTCATCAACGATCCATTCAGGCAGTACTCCTCTGTAAAGCGCCATTCGTTCACATCGATTGGCTTTTTTTTGCCTTCATTAGTGCAAGCAGTAAAAGCAGTAATAGCAGAGGCCCCTATTCTGCCATGACCCGGATTCGAACCGGGGTTGGTGCGGCCATACGACAGAAAGCAGTGTCGTCAAGCCCTGACATCCCTCTCCCTCCACCTCCTCTCTCTACCTCTCCCTACCCCTCTCTGCTCTCTCTCTCTCACTCTGGAGTTTATTTTCCAGACAGAAATCCAGCTCCGTCCCTCCTGTGGAAGATTGGTGATGCAGGATGAGAGCCCCTAACTGAGAGCACTGCAGCGGCAGGTTCTGTGGTCTGTTTCAAATCCGCCCGCGACGAGACACCGAGGAGAAATGAAGAGGCCCAGTCGCGCTAGAAAATCACCCGGGAAAGAGACTTTCAATGTAGGAAAAAAAAGTCATTAGTAACAGACATAATATGTTTGTTTTGTTTTTTTAATCGCTGCGATGTGTGACTAAGCTCATACGACTAAGAGTCGCCCCCTTTGTCTAGATCTGGTAACCTGCTCGTCGCTGGTGGGCCAGATCGTGTCCCCCATCACTATACTGGGGCAATAGGACCCACACAGACCGCAGGGTGAGCACCCCCTGCTGGCCCCACAGAGAGGGAGAGGTAGAGGTAGGAAGAGAGGTAGGGAGGGGAAAAGGGAGAGGTAGGGAGAGAGGTAGAGAGAGGGAGAGGTAGAGGTAGGGAGAGAGAGGAGGAGTACAAATTCAAGCAGAGGCCTGATTGGAGCACTGTTGTATGGCCCTGACATCAATCCCTCAACTCTCTGCATAAAGCAGTGTCTTATGGCCATGACATCCCACCCCCACCACTCTCAGTGGAAAGCACTGTCGTATAACCATGACATCCCACCTCCACCGCTCTCTGCGAAAAGCAGTATCTTCAGGCCCTGACATCCCACCCCCGCCACTCTCTGCGTAAAGAAGTATCGTCAGGCCCTTACATCCCACCCCCGCCACTCTCTACGTAAAGAAGTGTCGTATGGCCCTGACACCCACCCCCGCCACTCTCTGCTTAAAGTAGTGTCGTCAAGCCCTAACATCCCACCCCCGCCACTATCTGCGTAAAGCAGTACCTTCAGGCCCTGACATCCCACCCCCGCCACTCGCTGTGTAAAGCAATGTCGTTTGGCCCTGACATCCCACCCCCGCCACTCTCAGCATAAAGCAGTGTCTTACGGCCCTGACATCCCACCCCTGCCACTCTCTGCATAAAGAAGTGACACCTTCCCCTCAACTCTCTGCAGAATGCAGTCTCGTCAGGCCCTGACATCCCACCCCTGCCACTCTCTGCCTAAAGAAGTGTCGTATGGCCCTGACACCCACCCCTCAACTCTCTGCGTTAAGCTGTTTTGTCAGGCTCTGACATCCCACCCTCGCCACTCTCTGTATAAAGCAGTATCGTCAGGCCCTGACAACCCACCCCTGCCACTCTCTGCATAAAGAAGTGACACCTTCCCCTCAACTCTCTGCAGAATGCAGTCTCGTCAGGCCCTGACATCCCACTCCTGTCACTCTCTGCCTAAAGAAGTGTCGTATGGCCCTGACACCCACCCCTCCACTCTCTGCGTTAAGCTGTGTTGTCAGGCCCTGACATCCCAACCCCGCCACTCTCTGTGTAAAGCAGTGTCATATGGCCCTGACATCCCACCCCCACCACTCTCTGTGTAAAGCACTGTCGTATAGCCCTGACACCCACCCCTCCAATCATTGAATAAAGCAGTGTCGTCAAGCCCCGACATCCCACCCCCGCCACTAACTGCGTAAAGTAGTATCGTCAGGCCCTGACATCCCACCCCTGCCACTCCCTGCGTAAAGAAATGTCGTATGGCCCTGACATCACACCCCCACCACTCTCTATGTCAAGCACTGTCGTATGGCCCTGACACCCATCCCTCCACTCTCTGCGTAAAGCTGTGTTGTCAGGCCCTGACACCCCACCTCCGCCATTCTCCGTGTAAACAGTGTCATATGGCCCTGACATCCGACCCCCACAACTCTCTGCGGAAAGCACTGTCATAAAGCCCTGACACCCACCCCTCCTCTCTTTGAATAAAGCAGTGTCATCAAGCCCTGACCTCCCACCCCCGCCACTGTCTACGTAAAGAAGTGTCGTATGGCCCTGACACCCACCCCTCCACTCTCTGTGTAAAGCACTGTTGTATGGCCCTTACATCACACCCCCACCACTCTCTGCGGAAAGCACAGTCATATAGCCCTGACACCCACCCCTCCATTCTTTGCATAAAGCAGTGTCATCAAGCCCTGACATCCCACCCCCGCCACTAACTGCGTAAAGTAGTATCGCCAGGCCCTGACATCCAACTCCCGCCACTCTCTACGCAAAGAAGTGTCGTATGGCCCTGACACCCACCCGTCCACCCTGTGCTTAAAGCAGTGACGTCAAGCCCTGACATTCCACCCCCTCCACTCTCTGCGTAAAGCACTGTCGTATGGCCCTGACATCCCACCCCCGCCACTATCTTCGTAAAGCAGTATCGTCAGGCCCTGACATCCCACCCCTGCCACTCCCTGCGTAAAGAAGTGTCGTATGGCTCTGACATCACACCCCCACCACTCTCTGCGGAAAGCACTGTCGTATAGCCCTGACACCCACCCCTCTACTATCTGCAGAAAGCAGTGTCGTCAAGCCCTGACATCCCACCCCCGCCACTCTCTACGTAAAGCAGTGTCGTATGGCCCTGACACCCAGCCCTCCACTCTCTGCGTTAAGCTGTGTTGTAAGGCCCTGAAATCCCTCCCCCGCCACTCTCTTTGTAAAGCACTGTTGTATGGCCCTGACATCACACCCCCACCACTCTCTGCGGAAAGTACAGTCATATAGCCCTGTCACCCATCCCTCCATTCTTTGCATAAAGCAGTAACGTCAAGCCCTGACATCCCACCGCCACCACTCTCTACGTAAAGAAGTGTCGTATGGCCCTGACACCCACCCCTCCACTCTCTGCGTTAAGCTGTGTTGTCAGGCCCTGACATCCCACCCCCGCCACTCTCTGTGTAAAGCAGTGTCATATGGCACTGACATCCTACCCCCGCCACCTTCTGCCTAAAGCACTGTCATATGGCCCTGACACCCACCCCTCCACTCTCTGCGTTAAGCAGTGTTGTCAGGCCCTGACATCCCGCCCCCTCCACTCTGCGTAAAGCACTGTCGTATAGCCCTGACATCCCAGCCTCGCCACTCACTGCGTTAAGCACTGTCATATGGCCCTGAGACCCACCCCTCCACTCTCTGCGTTAAGCAGTGTTGTCAGGCCCTGACATTGCACACCTGCCACTCTCTACGTAAAGAAGTGTCGTATGGCCCTGACATCCCACCCCCGCTACTCTCTGCATAAATCAGTGTCAAGTAATAGGTTTATTCCATTCTGAAAAAAAGAAGAGGGAGAACACAACGTTTCGGCTGTGGAGCCTTCTTCAGGTGTGAGAGAGACAGGGCAGTAGGCAAAGGTAAAGTAGCGGGAGAACTAAGGCTGGGAGAGAGGAGGAGTGAGAGGCGGGAGCAGGGGACAGAAAGAGAGGCCAATCAAGAGGTTTGAAGTCAGAATGGGTGCAGAGAGGTGTGAAATGAAACTTCCAATGAATGGAGAAAATTTAAAAGGATGGAGGGATCATCCTGTACGATGGAAAAGTTCTGGTTAATGGTCCTGGGGATAGGAAGTGTGTTAGGGTGGTAAGGAAGCACCAAAGGAATGCAATTTTTACGGCGGGAGTTCCTGATCGGGTTGATGGTTGATGGTGTTTTTGGCTCGGGCAAGGGCCTTGTCAATCACACTGCTGGGGTATCCTCTGTTGATGAAAAATGAGTACATTTCGAGGGCTTCGTTCTCGAAGTCGATGTCGTCGCTGCATAATCGTCGTAACCTAAGGAATTGTGAAAAAGGAAGAGAGTTTTTAGTGTGGTTGGGGTGAAATGAGCTGTACAGGAGGTAGCTGTGTGAATCCGTGGGTTTGTAATAAACTGAAGTGGACAGTCGGGGGTAGTTGATAGACAAGTGGATGTCTAGAAACGGAAGAGTGGTGGAAGATATGTTAACCGTATATTTGAGGGACGGGTGGAAGTTGGTGAAATGGTGCAGGAAGAATGTCAAGCTGATCGTTGGAGCATGTGGCGGCACCGACGCAGTCATCAATATATCGTTTGTAGAGGTCAGGGACATAGCCAGTGTAGGAAGCGAAGAAGCGTTCTTCTACCCAGCTGACAAAAATGTTGGCATAGCTGGGTCCCATTCTGGTGCCCATGGCAACTCCACTGACCTGTTGGTAAAAAAGATTATTGAAAGAGAATGCGTTCAGTGTGAGGACCAATTCAAGCACTGTGCGTTTGTCCTGCGTGTGCTTGAGGGCTATAAGGCCGTCATTATGGGGAATGACGGTGTACAGAGATGTGATGTCCATGGTAAAAATGTAGCATTCGGTACCCTGAAATTGGAAATCATTAAAAAGTTGGAGCGTGTGGTTGGTGTCTTTGATGTATGAGGGAAGATCTTCAACCAGCGGTCTCATGAGGCTGTCGAGAAAGGCTGAGATGTAAGTAGTTGGACAGTTACATGCTGATACGATGGGGCGTCCAGGGGTGTCCGGTTTGTGGATTTTGGGGAGGAGGTAAAATTGAGATACCTGTGGATGTTCCATGATGGATGTTCCTGGGGGAGCTCGTTACTGCTGATAAGAAGGGAAATGGTGGATACCACTTCCTTTTGGTAGTCAGTGGTAGGGTCCTGTTGGAGAGGGAGGTAGGCAGAAGTGTCAGTTAGTTGTTTAGAGGCTTCAAAGATATATACAGTGCCTTGCGAAAGTATTCGGCCCCCTTGAACTTTTCAACCTTTTGCCACATTTCAGGCTTCAAACATAAAGATATAAATTTTTTATTTTATGTGAAGAATCACCAACAAGTGGGACACAATTGTGAAGTGGAACGAAATCTATTGGATTTTTGAAACTTTTTTAACTAATAAAAAAATGAAAAGTGGGGCGTGCAAAATTATTCGGCCCCCTTGCGTTAATACTTTGTAGAGCCACTTTTTGCTGCGATTACAGCTGCAAGTCGCTTGGGGTATGTCTCTATCAGTTTTGCACATCGAGAGACTGAAATTCTTGCCCATTCTTCCTTGCAAAACAGCTCGAGCTCAGTGAGGTTGGATGGAGAGCGTTTGTGAACAGCAGTTTTCAGCTCTTTCCACAGATTCTCGATTGGATTCAGGTCTGGACTTTGACTTGGCCATTCAAACACCTGGATACGTTTATTTGTGAACCATTCCTTTGTAGATTATGCTGTATGTTTGGGATCATTGTCTTGTTGGAAGATAAATCTCCGTCCCAGTTTCAGGTCTTTTGCAGACTCCAACAGGTTTTCATCCAGAATGGTCCTGTATTTGGCTGCATCCATCTTCCCTTCAATTTTAACCATCTTCCCTGTCCCTGCTGAAGAAAAGCAGGCCCAAACCATGATGCTGCCACCACCATGTTTGACAGTGGGGATGGTGTGTTGAGGGTGATGAGCTGTGTTGCTTTTACGCCAAACATATCGTTTTGCATTGTGGCCAAAAAGTTCGATTTTGGTTTCATCTGACCAGAGCACCTTCTTGTGTCTCCCAGGTGGCTTGTGGCAAACTTTAGACGAGACTTTTTATGGATATCTTTGAGAAATGGCTTTCTTCTTGCCACTCTTCCATAAAGGCCAGATTTGTGCAGTGTAAGACTGATTGTTGTCCTATGGACAGACTCTCCCACCTCAGCTGTAGTTCTCTGCAGTTCATCCAGAGTGATCATGGGCCTCTTGGCTGCATCTCTGATCAGTCTTCTCCTTGTCTGAGCTGAAAGTTTAGAGGGACGGCCAGGTCTTGGTAGATTTGCAGTGGTCTGATACTCCTTCCATTTCAAGATGATCGCTTGCACAGTGCTCCTTGGGATGTTTGAAGCTTGGGAAATCTTTTTGTATCCAAATCCGGCTTTAAACTTCTCCACAACAGTATTACGGACCTGCCTGGTGTGTTCCTTGGTCTTCATGATGCTCTCTGCGCTTTCAACAGAACCTTGAGACTATCACAGAGCAGGTGCATTTATACAGAGACTTGATTACACACAGGTGGATTCTATTTATCACCATCAGTCATTTAGGACAACATTGGATCATTCAGAGATCCTCGCTGAACTTCTGGAGTGAGTTTGCTGCACTGAAAGTAAAGGGGCCGAATAATTTTGCACGCCCCACTTTTCATTTTTTTATTAGTTAAAAAAGTTTCAAAAATCCAATAGATTTCGTTCCACTTCACAATTGTGTCCCACTTGTTGGTGATTCTTCACATAAAATAAAAAAATTATATCTTTATGTTTGAAGCCTGAAATGTGGCAAAAGGTTGAAAAGTTCAAGGGGGCCGAATACTTTCGCAAGGCACTGTAGATCCTTACGCCACACAACAGCACACAACAGCACCTCCTTTGTCCGCTGGTTTGATGACAATATCATCCCTGTTGCGGAGAGACTGGAGCGCCTGATTTTCTCCTTGGGCGAGGTTAGATCTATGTTTACTGGGTATAGGGAGTGCCTTGGGAGCTTGATTAGTGCATTGGTTGATGAAATAATCAACTGGTGGAAAACGGCCAGAGGAGGGAGTCCAACAGCTCTGTTTGGGATTAATGTTGTTAATGACATCAATAACCGGGTTGTTATCAGCTGCCTGTGAAGAGAAATTGTCGGCAAAATGTGCTCTGAGAAGGATCCTGCGGTAAAAGCGGTTAAGGTCGACATTGGTCTGGGTGATGTCCAGTTTCCTGGGAACTGGTACAAAACTGAGCCCTTTGCTGAGGAGGGATCGCTCATCCTGTGAAAGGGAAAGGTCAGAAGTGTAGATTATGCCGGTTCAGGGACGCCAAATATGTAATCATAGTGGCTCTCTGAAGGCACCAGTTCTGTAGGGTTTGGGCATTTACTGAGACAATTATTAATTGTAGCAGTAAATCACAAAGTTGATTCTTTTGATGGCTTTAGAATCCAACCATGCGACATAACTCAAACAACGCGCACACACAGGTACTAATACACGAGGATACATTTATTAATACATAGAATATGCATATAAACCTAACAGATCTTAGCGAGAGGGTTATCAGAATACAAACGTTATATATTCAATCAGTTACAAAGAGTTACACATCAAGAGGAAATACGTTCAGTATATCATTCATTAAGACCGTTTCGTAAAGTGAACTTGGTTACAACTTCTACATTAGATACTCAAACAAGTACATAACTCTTAGGAATTAAATTGATATCAACTGGTTGGGATAACAATTGAATTCTCGAGCTGTAATGCATTGAAGTTGAATACTCATCCAATCTTTGGGGATTCAGATCTCCTGCGGGCACAAAGAAACAGTTGCAGGCTGTTGCTGTCCAATCCGCGCTCTCTGGCTCCGTGCCAGGCTGTGCTGTGCGGCTTGCGACGGTGCGCTGCTGATGCTCATTGTTGGCTTTAACTAGCAAAGTTTGTGCACAGGAGAAAAGATGACTGTGGGTCCCAGCAAGTCAGGAAGAGGACCGGTTCGTTCCTGATGAAGAGCTAGTTCTGAATAGTAATTCAGCTGTCCACAGTTCCGACCTGTTCACGAGGCCTGCTGCTGGTTACTCTCTGGCAACCTCCACTCTAGACTCTTAGAACAAAGGAAAGTTCTGGCACTCGGACACACTGGCCGTTCCGTGGTTGTCCGGGCTGAGTCTCAGGATGGTCAGGAGGCGCGCTGCGAGAATGTCCTGCCCTTGGGATTCTCCTTTGAATTCCCGTTAGAATTGTTGAATCTGAATCTGAATCTGAATCTGAATCTCCCAGGCTCTCTGTGTTGCCTGTTTTTACCTGGAGGAACTTCAGCTCATTGATTGGCTGAAAGTTCCATGGGCATCAGAGTCCCACGTGGGTTACTCGGCCCTACCGGTCCCTGATTGGTTGATCAAGGTGAGATATGAGTCACTTAGTCCTGACACTTAGGAATGCAATCCAGATGTCCAACTCGCACTCCCTAGACAGATAGGCGCCAATGGGTGACCATTGATCATGATAGCCAGGCTTAGCTAAGTGCATCCCCCTTTGGGAGCTGTCCTTGGACCTTAAATCACCTTGCATGAATGGTTTCTCTGTGGCTGCACCACAGAGATGAACAGAGAAATGAGGCCTAATTTGGGAAAGCTCAGAAACACTTAATTCTGCCTTATTATTAAGCCTCACCGCTACAGAAGGTATGGTGACAACAAGGTTAGGGTTGGTGAGGGTGTTCGGGGTGTTGATGGTTTTCTTCTGTAGAAGATGACTGAGTTTTTTGTCCTTCTCTGTAGTGAGAAACTGGTCGAGTTTAGAGTTGAGAGATCTAATGAGGTAAATTATGAAGGGAAGATGATGTGGAGCTGTCAGCCGTAGAAATTCCTTAGCCTCTTTGATGTTGTTGTCGGAAAGGATAATCTGTTTTTTGAGGGAGAAAATGGTAGAGAGCATTAGTTTCCTAGAAAATTGTTTTAGAAGTCTCTGAGTGTTACTCTGGGTGGTATCAGAGTCAAAAGAAAAGGTATTAAATTTAAGGCGAAATCCTTTAGGGATGATATTATGTTGACGACATCTGTAAAGGAATAGAAGGTGGTTAGAAAGCCTGGTCTTGGAACAGATAGCTGTAAAGAGACGGAATGCTGGTTTAGTGAGAGAAGCGGGCAAGTGGCCCAGGGAGGATATGTGTATATGTTAACGCGTGACCTACATCGTAAAACTAAATTAAAAGCTAACATTAAGTTGTCAAAGACATTCATTTATATACAAACAAGAGACAGACATAGTAATGATTCTACATTAACTTGTCCTGCACTGATCAGACTAATTGAAATGTATGAAAGCCCGTTTCCGCCAGGGAGTTACAAAAAAACGTGCTATGGTATCGCAGAATTCCGACTAAGTAACTCACAACTCCGACTTTATATCTCACATTTGCAACTTAGAAATAGCCCATTACAAGTCGCAAATGTGAGATATAAAGTCAAAATTCTGAGTTTTTAGGTCACAATTCTGAGATACCATAGTGCGTTTTTTTTACTCCCTGGCAGAAACGGGCTTCCATTGGTTCTCAGTGCAAGCAAAAGAAATCTCTGGAAAATCAGACAAATTATTATCAGATCATGTCAAAAGCTGATCAGTATTTCTTTACTGGGAAGCAAAGAAATGCTTGTATTACACATTTTAATATGGCATGTGTGGGTGATTTAATTCTGTCTAAATTGCGTGGAACTCCTCCGCTGAGGTCGGATACACACGGGAAAGTGTTCAGGCGGCTTCACGGAGTCAGACTGGAAGCAGGTTCTAATTAGACGCTGAGAACAATCCGGGTCTCTGTATGTAATTGATTGTGTTGATTGAGCGGTAGTGTGACCATGTGTGTTGTAGCATAGTCCTGCTAGTATAAAAACCTAGTCACCGCGTTCACACTTTATGCTCTCTTGCTTCAACACAGTTTGGTGGTTTATTTGTCTTACTTCTGTAGTAGTTTAGCGGGACGTCAATTTGGCAATGCGCTCGTTTCTCTTTGTGCTGTGCCTGTGCGCAGGGGCCGGGCTCCCCGCACTGATCTCCGCCGGGCCGGCTGGCTGGGACTCTCGGGAATTAGCGCTCCAGGCAGACCTCCCGGCTCTCGAAGACGCAGCCCAGTCGGAGGACTTGAACCTGGCAGATGCGCCCTCCGAAGACCTGTCTGCAAGCGAGAACAATTTGCAGTCCTTGGCTCCCGACTTTCATCGCCTTCCCGTATCCAGAGACGCGTACTCGCCCTACTTCGACAAGGAGAAGATGAAGCCCGAAGCCGGCAGCCGCCCCTTACCCGCCTACATCAAGAGTGTCCTGTTTCCTCCCCAGCGAGGGCGGCAGCCGGCTCGCCCGGCCATCGGGGGCAACCGAGGAGTGGCTGTGTGGTGCGACTCCAGCAGGATGTACGTGAGGGTCAGTCGGCTACTGTTTGGCTTCAGCTGTCGGCCATCGGAGGTGACCTTGGGCAACTGCAGCGTCAGCCGAACCACACGCAGTTACTTCTACTTCATTTACGGGCTTCACGAGTGCGGCACCGAGCGATCGGTAAGCGGGTCTTCATCTACAGGCAGTGTATCGATGTGAGCTGTAGGGCTAGTGTCAGGGTTGCCTTTCCTGGGAATATCCCTTCCTCTGTGACCCTGCAGGTTGTCCAGGGCTGCCTGGTGTACTCCAACACTCTCTGCTATGCCCCGCCCTCCTCCAGTGCACCTGTGCATCGCTTCATTCCCTTCTCTGTGCTGGTCAAGTGCTCCTACAACAGGTAGGCAGGGCTCTGCTGCTGGGAAAGTGTCCAGAAGCCCCTCATCCCCTCTGTCCTGCAGGTTCCACTACTCCTACAAGGTTGGCTATGTCCCCACGTGGGCCAGGAGAAGGATCTTCTTCAAGGACCTGAAGAACAAGCACAGCTTTGTCCTGCTCACCACCAACTGTAAGCTCCTTGAGCAAGTGGCTCCTCCTGCCTGCAGGGGGTGCTGTGTGCAGGTGTAATGCTGCCTCTCTCTCCAGCCCACTGGGTCCGGCTCTCTCCCAAGGATGAGTATTTCCTTGGTCAGCCCATGTACTTCCAGGCCACTGCCTACTTTGCCACAGCGGAGCAGAGGCTGTACATACACTCGTGTTATGGAACGGAGAAACCAGACCAGCACTCGCAGCCCTGTTTCCCTGTGATCGACAACTTGGGGTACGGCCCCTTCTTGGAGGGGAGGTGGGCAGGAGCCCTGAGAGCCTGCAGGGGTTCATCCTTGTCCTTGTCCCCAGGTGCATGGTGGACAGCAAGGCAGATGGCTGCCTGTCCAGGTTTGTCCCCTCCAAGCAGAAGGATGTGCTTTGCTTCGCAATTGATGCCTTCCTCTTCCAGAAGAAGCTGTCCAGGAAGGTACTGCTCTCAAAGGCTGCTCAGCCTTCCTGCTCTACTGATCCATGGTCTGCTTTTCCATCCATGATCTAGATGTGAACCAGACTGTGGCAGCTGTAGTGCCTAGAGCTGCCAGCTTGCCTTCACTGATGGCAGAAGGTCCTTCTCTGTCCCTCTATTGGCCTTGATCCCTTAATGCTGTGACTTTCCCTCTTGCAGCATGAAGTGACTGAGCTGTACATGCACTGTGTCATGGCAGTGGCTCCTGCTAAAGCAACACCAGGGACCAAGTCCTACACCTACAACAGGGAGGTGAAGAGGTACTTCTGCAAGGAGCCTGCTGAGGGTGCTCTGGGACATGCCAGGTGGAGGCCTCACCTGTCCTCCTCTCCTCCAGGTGGGAGGAGCTGTATGGTGACCATGAGGTCTGTGCCTGCTGTGACTCCAGGTGTGCTGGCAGTCGGAATGAAGGTGGGTCTGGTTCTCTATCCCTTGTGGATGCATCTCTGCCCAAGAGACAACCATGCTTGGACAACTGAGGAATGATCCCATGCTGGACAAAGGGACTGTTTAGATGAGTAGCATCACTGTGGGACTCTGGGTATAGAGGATCCCTCACTCCTGGGTGCTGCTTGTCCACAGGTACCAGGAGCCTGGTGACCAGTAGTCGGGTGGCTGTGGCACCAGTAGAGGGTCCTCTGGATGTGGGAGCTGACTGGACTGAGGATGAGGAAGGAGACCCTCAGAGCTCCAGTGAAGATGCTGAGAGCACCAGTGAGGATGTGGAGGGAGCAGAGGACTTTGGAGATGTTGGCCAGTGGACAGGTAGGGTCTGGCAGGAGGAGCTCCTGTTGGGGTGGTGTCCTGCAGTGCAGCTGGATTGTTCTCCTTCTTCCTCCCCAGGTGCCTGAGTGAAGGCTCCAGCCTGGCCCTTGTGACTCTCCTGCCTCCACTTGCCTTGTAATGGCAACATCTCAATAAAGCTGTGAAAGACCCTTCTGCTTGCCCTTGTTGCTTTATGGTTTATAGGCTTGAATGGGGTGGAGGAATTCAAGGGAAGTGAGACCCATTAATCAATGGAAGTAATTTGTAGGGGGTTCCCCTTTCAAGAATGCTTCCCGTATTGCTGCCAATGAGGACTGAAAATGTCTGGAGTAATAAAGCATTGTACTGGGGGAAGATGGCCGCACTATTCCTTGGGCAGGGCAGTGTGACACTCTTTACTGGGGGAGAGACAGAGGTGTTCAATATACTGGAAATCCTCCCGTTTCCGAGAGGGGTAGTGCTTATGGAGTGTGAGTTGCTACTGTAGTGACTGTAGTGACCAGTAAGAGTGAGATCTGGTCTCCTATTCTAGGCTGCACAAACTCACTAAAAGAAACACAAGGAAGGAATTGTCAACAGGGGCTTGGTGTAAAGTAGGCCTTCCCTTCCTTAGTAGAGGAACAATACTGGTGCACGAACATCAGTGAATAATGGTGCAGTTAGAATCTCAGAGGTCTTGTCTTATGGGTGTTGGTTTCACAGTAGTGCTATTGGACAGTCATGGGACAGTCATGGGAAGTCATGGGAAGTATTAGGATTGAGACTGGAGATCCCAGTACTTGACTGGGAAGACAGGTGTTCACAACCACCTCTACCAGCAGCACAGACTGTGTAGATTGAGACTGAACGCTTTCTACACAAAGCCTCTCCACTGTTTCAGTGTCCCATGTCATGGATTTCAAGTGAATCCTAGTCTTCCTTTGTGACTACCTATAATTTGCACAAATCCTGCTGGCCCACTAACACTGTCAATTTTTAGCCCTACTGCACTGCCCTATTAAAGCTTCAAGGATTTAGGATAAACTATTTTATATAATGGTTCCAAAGGTGGCTTCTCAAAGCACTTGACAGAATTACAATAAGAATACACAGGATAAAACAATTCCAATAGACAGAGGAGACCATGGATGGTGGTACTAAGGAAAGTAGAAGCAGAGGGGTAAAGAATGGAACCAGTTCAGTAAAGGCTCTTCTACAGAACAAGGTGTTGAGTCTGAAGTTGAAGGAGTTTAGGGAAGGTGACTCTGCTATCCTTGGGCAGAGAGTTCCAGAGCCTGGGGACATAACAGGAGAAGGCCCTGTCACCCATACAGTGTAGACGGGCTTGGGGGACAGTTAGGAGACCAGAATTAGAAGAGCGAAGGTTTTGAAGTGGGGAGTAGGGTGATAATAGATTAAACTGCAACTGAAATGTGAAGGCACGTTCTACAGTTTATGCAAGAAAGGGTAATGTTAGGCTTTTATGGGACGGGGGTAATGGCAGCACTTTTGAGGACCGTTGGTACAACAGCAGTGCTCAAGGATTCATTTCTAATATTGAGGACAACGGGTTATATACCCATAGTTCTTACCAAAGGCTCAGAGACCTTTTGCTATATAAAAAGACTTCTTTCCACCACTAATTTATTCAGGTTTGGTTCATTTGGGTTTTATCAGTTAAACATTTAATATTGTATGTCAGTTTGTTGATGCCTGTATATCACAGTGATCTGCACACACACCTTTGACTGAATATGGGCTGCCAAACCTCTCCACCTAACTTATGTATCACGGTAGGTACACAAGAAGTTTATTTGTAATAACAGGGTTGTTGGTGCAAGTAGTCAGATTGGGTCAATTGCAAGGTAAAAACAGCATCACATTAACTGGAGATGATTCAGAGATTAGCATGCAGCTCTGTACGCCAGATTAATACCGATTTGCAACTCGCTCATCTGCTGACTTTAGTCCCCTGCTCAGTAATCACAATGTTCCCAATTGCAATGAGCCCAAGGAAACAGCTGCTGCTCTCTAGAGGACACTACAGGACAGGACTAAGTACAATTCCTGCAATAGACTAAGCAGTTTAGTGCCAAACTGATGGAACACTGAATCCTATGGGACAGTTCCGAATGTAGTAGCATCTTAATTCTGAAATAATATCGTAAACACCTCGTGATCTTAAGAATCTGTCGCTGTTAAAAAGTATTATAATAATAAGCTAAAATTGTACTGCAGCCACAACACAGTGGACCTGCAGCTCCTGTCCTGATCATACAGAAAGATGTCATCACTGTAACACCTGTTAACAAACATAGCGCCTGCAGTCTGTGAAAGAGAGCTCTGAGGTGAATATTCCTTGAAGGGAAGTGAACTGAAAAACAGGCAAATACATCACTCAGATGAAGAGCAACGACTGTCGCTAAAGAAAGTGAGCGAGGGTACACCTATAGTAGTAGTTCATCCACAGAAATTCAAACATAAATTTGTGACGCACCAGAGTACCACAAAGCTAGAAGCGTGCCTTCAACTGGAGTATTGTAGCACGACTATTTATAAGTAATATTAACTTATTCCAGTCGTTCATCTGGTTTAAGAATACGAATCGATGCCTTCAAATAGACCTTTAACAGTCCTTTGATGTAGAATTAAGAAAATGGGGAATTATTTGATCCCATTCTCAATCCAGTAGTTATGGACAGGCGCTCTCAGCGGACTGTGTGCAGGAGTGATGGGTGATGTGGAATTCTATGGGCACAGTGGGATTCTGGGAGTCAACTCAGGGCTCCGCTGTAGATTCCTGTAGAACCGGTGTGAAATGATAATGTATCGTTGGCTGGTATTGTTAATGTAAAGTTTACTGGTACGTTTTGGCAAAACATATTTTCTTTCTTCTTTTTTTCAGCATGGAATAAACCTATTACTTGTTCCTTTGCAGCCTACGCATGCTGACGCAGCTACCCACCTGAACTACAAATTGTATGTTTGCCGTTCCGTTACACTATATTGATGAATCGTACAAGATCATAGGATCTATAAGCCTGAAGACTTGTCTTGTGCAGTGCCCTGATAAAAATCAAATTAATTACACTAATTTGTATGGTAGTGAGGCTTTTTATGGAATCCCATTTCCGGTAGTGAGGCTTCCATAGTACACGGATGGAATAGTGGACGGTGGGCTTTTAATTTTTTTTTAATTTAAACACCAGAAATACAAAAACGAAGACAGAATATGAAATAAGATACAGAAATAGACACTTCACATCCAGAAAAATTCACAATTATAAAAGCTGAAACTTATACTTTTTAAATATTTCCATTGTATGTCCTTTTTTACTTAAAAAAGAAACTCTTCTTTAGCTCAGCTGGCAAGGCCTGGGTTCGAGCCAATGCAGTGAGGCACGAACTAGGGTGGGAGCGGCAAGGACACAAGCCCTGGAACCCGAATCCGTTACAATAACAAAAGGACAGACGATGAAATATGGGTTATTTTGAAGTCCCAAATATGAGATATAAAGTCGCAATTAGGAGATATAAAGTCGGAATTCTGAGTTTTTAAGTTGCAATTCTCAGTTACTAAGTTGGAATTCTGAGATACCATAGCGCGTTTTTATTTTTACTCCCTGGCGGAAACGGGCTTCCATAGAAATGGTCAGATTCAGAGCCATTGCAGTTCGTGCTAATTAGAACAACGCCAGTACTGAACCCTCAGCACCGTACTGACTACTGAGCACAAGTTCAGCTGCTCGCCAGCTTTGTTACGCAGTTTTGCATTGCTATTGAGCTCAGAGCAGGAGCTGATCTTCAGACAGTACCGTGTTAAAAAAGCAACATGAGCCAGGCAGGAGTCAAACCTACAATCTTCTGATCCGAAGTCAGATGCGTTATACATTACGTCACTGGCCCTAATCTTACGGTGCTCAACTGCACCATAGTGACCTCAGCGCCACTACTAGTAATGCATCGCCCCCGGCCAAAATTGCTTAGTAAAAAAAAACGTTTTCTATACTGTCTGTTTAAAAATATTATATCTTTAAAAAAGACAAAGGGTTTGTGTGTCGCGCTAAAGTTTCGATTCATTTCGAATGCAAAGAAAAAACATTTTCTTCCAAGAAATCATAAATTTGTCTCATCCTCCATACTATAATCCTCTCTTGTAGTAGTAAAGCATTTTGAGTCAAACCGAACAATATATTAAAGGAACAAGTAATAGGTTTATTCCATGCTGAAAAGAGAAGAGAGAAAACACAACGTTTCAGCTGTGAAACCTTCTTCAGGTTTGTTTTCTCTCTTCTCTTTTCAGCATGGAATAAACCTACAATATTACTTGTTCCTTTGCAGATACGCATGCTGACGTAGCTACCCACCTGAATATATTAAACGTTTCATCTATACGATTAACATAATGTTCTCCTGAATAACTACAGTAAATGACAAAGCCTTAGAGCCACAGAGAAAAACAAATTGCATTTAAAGTAATTTTAAAGGCTCGAGATAACATTGCACTATAAACGCAAATGTCTGTCTTCTTTGTGGCGCTTACTTTTTGTTGCTTTAGCAAATTTCATGCAGTTTATTTCTGACACAAGACATAACAAGCTTGTGTATTTATGACAAAAAAGCAGGGCAACAATTTATATCGGCCTTGAAATTGAAATTGTTAAAAAGTGAGTTAAATGCAGATATAGTAAATATATTTTCTCATATAATGGTGTGTTTTTTTGTCTAAAAATCCTTCATGAATAGTTTAACAGACACTTTGCATAATAAAAAAATATATATATTTACGAATTTTAACTTTTTATACAGTAAAGTTTTGTTGTGAACATGAGCCCTATTTATCGATATCGCCAACACAGTTCTGGATTTTATTCTGCCTTCCTATGAACATATGAATTTTCTTTCACACAACAGCTTGCATGAAGTGCGCAGTAGCTTCTACTTAATAAAAATATACAATTCACCGATGGTATAAACAGATGTGTGCCATGTCTGCCTTTGTAAGCATTTGTTTCAAAAATAAGTTCACAATATGTTAAAAACACAAAAAGCACAAACTTAATAATACAACGATACAAAATCAAAACCAAATCATAAAGCCAATTAAGTACCTATCCTTTGAAAACAGAGAACACCTTTATATCTACAATAAAAATGTGACATTTGTATCTACTTTTGAATTACTGTACAAAGTAGACAGAGTAGTCCCTGAATTCAAAGATCAGATCTTGGCCAAAACAAGACAATCAGACGTGAGCTGAATTCGGAACAAGAGCCTCTGCTTCGTCATTTATTGAGCTTTTGATCAAAGTCTGAGTGAAAAAAAGATTAGCTATTTTAACTGAAATACACAAAGCGCACCTTCCTTTGAGCCAGAGTCAAACCAGCGACCTAAAGATGGCCTCTTGTTTCCACTACAGTCCTCTGCTCTACCAACTGAGCTATCAACAGATGTCGGGAGTTGCTCTCTGGCACATACTGCCCAATGTAGTGAAATGTTCCGGATGATTTAAATCCCAGATCGACATCGTTTCCAACTTGTTTCCTTAGTCTTGTTTACCTTGAATTTAAGCCACAAACCAGGATTCTACTGTATAAACTTCCGGAGATATTACAAAATGTTTGATGGAGCATCAATCATTCCAGGCGGAAATTGACTCCTTTCTTTCTCGAGGGATCATATTAAACATTTCATTTAGATCGAGAAGAGGATCACCATGAGACAGTTTCATTCTGTCTTTATTAGAATCTGTATCACAGCTAATGCATGTAAAGCCTTTAGTATGTGAGAGTGAGAGTTCAGTTATGCCAGGGAGTGTGAGAAAAGAGAACTGAAATTTAGTAAATTAATATTTAAATAGAGTGTAAATCTTCAAAGTGTCACTGCAAAATTATTACAGGGGTCTACCAGCTGCCGGACGTACTTGTTTTGGGACTATTTCCAATAAGTACCGCATTAGTAGTTGTGTGTCCTTACTGGTATCTTTTAAACATTCGGTTATATACAAACGGGACAGAGACACAGTAATAATCCGATTTTAATGTGTCCTGCATTTTAACTTACTGAACAGATAAATTGAAATGTTCTGATTCAGAGCCCCTGCAGTTCGTGCTAATTAGAACCACAACAATACTCCTGAGTCCTGAGCACCACACTGAGCAAAGGTTCAGCTGAACTCTGACTTTGTTCAGTACAACTTGTTGTTGCAGTTGAGCTCAGAGCTGGAGATGATCTCCATATTCTACCACACTAACTAGTCCTAAACGTAGTACACAGTACACACTTTTTTAAAACAATTTAAAATATTACACAAAGGCTGTAAAGCACACTCTAAATCGATCCGAATATTTGATTTCCGTGATCCGTTTAGGCAACATTAGGCAACGTGGCGCTTCTCCAGCAAAGCATTTCTCAGTTTTGTGAACTACTGGTGCTTTTAACACACCAGCTTACATACCTTGTCAGGATGGCCGAGTGGTCTAAGGTGCCAGACTCAAGGACTCCTGTCTTTCCATTGCTTGGGTGTTCTGGTCTCTGATTAGAGGCATGGGTTCAAATCCCACTCCTGACAGCTTTTCCCTCTCCTGCATTTTTCCTGTCTTCTTGTGCTCGCTGACAACGACAGAAAGAAGAAAACGGAGAAACCGGCTTGCGGGCACATGATGGGCAGGGAAATGCTTCGTGAATACTTCAATGTGATTAGCACAAAGTCAAATAGGCTTCGATTTCTCCCTTAAGAACTGTTTGGGGTGCCTGTAATCGAGTAAAGATTTACGGTCAAGGTATGCATTCAAAGGTGAAAGACCGAAATATAAATCCAGAAGAAGATGTATTAAAACATTGTTTTCCTTGCGGTTTCCCCTGTATTTCATTAAATGTGGCATTGTGAAATCAGCCTGTAGCCCTACGGCAGGAGCCGAGAGGATTAAATCAGAGCTCGAACAGAGAGTTAAAAATATATGGACAACTAGAACATAGATCATAGAACATTTTTATTAAACTTTCCTATCTGCTCGGCCTTACTGAAGTATTTTAGCTGCATTTTAGCTTCTATTTATATACTTTGCAGTAAATAGTGTTGAGTAAGAGAAGAGAGATACAAGCGCTAAACCCCCACAATAACCAAACATTAACTAAAGCAGAAAGATCAGTTTCTGCTGGAGACAGCCATTTTCTGAACTGTAAATCTCCAAAATGGGCTGGAGACGCTGTGTTTCCAGGTTCAGAGGTTATGTAAGAAAAGACTCGGAGAGCTGCAGGCGCGGCTCATTGCTCTGCGCTCCCCATGTGGAATGCGCGTGTCCTCCCTCCTTCATTACCTTCATACACTCCTCTCAAACCACAGCAAACTCCTGAAATATTTCGGTGAACAGATATGGGTCTTTCTTTCCGAGATCATAGGCAGAAACAATAAACACGGTGAAAACAGGAAGGTATTCTGATCGTATAGGGAAATGCGCAAAAATACATTTCCTAAAATCCAATACAATCTAGTTACATTCTGATGCTATTCTGATGTATCTGAATAGTTTTGGCACAGTTGTTACACCAAAGAGACAAACAGACTTTTTTTTAATTTCATTTGAGCTGTAGTTTTGAAAATGTTTTTTCAATTCTCTGAATAATACAAACACAAACACCCGTTGTAAGCGTCTGACCATTGATATTCTTGAATTATAAGCCCGTACACACGCTGGCAGGCAGTTCAGCGAATATGATGCCCCTGCAGGGGCCGAATATTAGACAGACGTATACATACAGTCATCGTGTGGAGTTTATTCCTCCTCTACCGCAGTCTTTGCCTCTTGCCACATTTGCGCTTAATTGTCGATTTTTTGTATAGAACACCGAATATCTTGAGGAAGTCTGTCAAGCGAAGACTGATGGATTAATGAGGTGCAAACACTGGTTCAAAATCAACACCCTCTGCTATTGCCGTTGTTTCTTTGATAGTTTCTTCAAATTCCTCATCTGACCTTCAATATCGAGGGATATTGAGCATAATACCATACAAATTGTAACTTTCTTTTGATTACCAGTTTTATTAGACCCGTCGAGGTCTGCTTTACTACAAGAGTGAAGTAGAGTGAAAGATTTGATCATTTCTCGGCATTGTGGAAGAAAACAGTGTTTTTTGAATTCTAAATCATAAACCCTTTGTCTGATTTAAAGAGATTATATTTTAAAACTTACAAAAATGTAGAAATCACCTGTTTCTCACTTTGAAATTTTAGACAGGGCGGTGTATTACTAGTAGCAGAGGTGCGCATACTATGGTGCAATTCAGGTTATGTGATATACCAGAGGTTTAATAAATAACGAGTCTGATTTCGAATCATAAGATTGTAGGTTCGATTTCTACCTGGCCCGTGTAAACTTTATTCAGAATCCGCAGTAATAGATGTCTATTATGTAATGAACTGCACCTGAAAGCAAACGTTGGGTCTGTTTCCTTTTTTTTTCCAGCATGAAATAGCAAATCGTTACAAAAAGCACCAGCTAATGCCCAATAGTGTTTTTTTTTTAAATTACATTCACTTCAGGCTTCAGACACTTTTTTAATAAAACAAAAGTGTCCTGAAACTCCCTAGCAGGTTTGCTTGAACCTGTATTAAAAAAGGTTGCCTGAAACTTCCAGGATTCCATTTCATTTTCTGATGTAGCTGTCTCTGAAGTCGGACGTGATGTTTAGCAGATGTGAACTGTGCCTTTTTTATTTTGTTCAAGGGTATTCGCTGTGTGAGCTCTATTTTGTTTAGATTATCTATGTGGTGTACACACAGAGCTCAACTGCATGGTGTGAATTCTCTGTTCAGGACCAGCAGAACCTGAAAAACTGTGAGCTGACTCTGATATGATTTGAACACACAACCTTCTGATCGGGAGTCAGACGCACTACCGTTGTGCCACAAGGTCACATCTGTCTACGGATTTGAATTCCCCAAAGGAGAAAAATCAGTTTCACAAAAATATATTTTTTTTTCCTCCTGTGAGGAGCGCCGCTCTTCTGAAAAGAGTCTCTTCCCAGACCACATTTGATTTTTCCTGCGCAGCTCTTGTGCAGGTGTTGTTCTCGATAACAGATCCAGGAACATTGATTGTTTTTCTATTTTTTAATTAAGTACCCCATAGTGCAACTGTAACATGTCTGACTCTAAATCCCGAAGTTAATTTTCAAAATATATCGGAGTCAACTGATACTGATCAGGTTCTGATGCTGCTGAACCCACAGCTTTAATCATAAGGTCAAATTCCCCAAGCCTGCTGACCTTATATGTCCATCCCTTCTCGTCAAAACTCGTATTTTCACAGGGTACCCTTCATAAATTGCAGTATAGAATGAAAAACTCCAGTAGATGTTGGTGATTTTCCTTTAAAAACAATTGAATCTCCGGAAATTTTACGGAGTGTATCACTTTTACTGAGACCGAGGAGTGTTAAGCTGTATATGAGTCTTTGTGGGTCGGTTGTTAACCCAAAGGGTGGTGTTTTGAGCCTTTCCAAGAACGCTATGAGCCTTTTAATGTACACACCCTTCTCACTTCATTTCTCCATGGCCGGTCTTGTACCGCAATCAAATACAGACCCGTAGGGAGCAGTAGGCTCGTAAATATAGCTCACTGTATATATAATGAAGAAGCAGAGGTTAGTTTCTCATCTGCATGTTGCAGAGCCTTACGCAACTCGTACCATTAGCTGGGGTTTGAGCCCTGCACAGGCTATTAGTTGAAAGGCCATTGTAAATGATGTGTAACAGATTTATCCAGCTGGCTTTTATGTTTCACACTAAATTGCGATCTTGAAACCAAAATAATTAGAAATTTTGAATACAACCGTTGTTCTCCAAGAAGGAAAGCTGTTTTACACTGATGTCACTCCTTTTTATTTAACCCAGATTGTGAAGACAACTCTGCCCTATCAAAGGAAAATGTTACACAAAAGTTGGAAATCACACTCTGAACCCATCTGTATATTTGATTCCCGCAATCCATTCAAAGCTGCTTAGTGCTTCGCAAGCAAATCATTTCAGGGACGAAACTCAGTTTAGTGAACTACTTGTGTATTTTAACTCATTGAATTTGATCTCAAAATTACAGTTCAGATTTATTGGAAAACTTCACAAGCATTGTTAGGTTAGGACTGTAAAATTGTATTTTAATATCTTGGTATATTTACCTTCATTTTAATATAGATATAACCATGAATGTTGTTTAGCATATTGTACTTTTGTCGTACTTTTTAAAACATTTTAGCTGAGGACGCACTGGGACTATTATACCTTGTGATACATGCAAGACATCTGTAAAAAAAGATGTAATTACAATAAAATAGGCAATTAACAGAAAACCACAATTTGTATAATATTATTCCTCGATATCGATGATCAATTGAAGGATTTGAAGAAACTATCAAAGAAACAGCACCAATAGCAGATGATTTTGGTTTTGAACCCATCTTTACACCTCAATAATCCATTTGTCCTTGAAAAAAGAAAAGATGGGCATGTTTTGAGTCTTATAATTATCCTAGATTATTCTAGATCCAAAAGAAACGTATACATTTGATTGCTTCTGTAGTATTTTGGTTTTTCTTACGAAGATGTCACGAAGTATTGCCAGGATCTATATTTAGCATTCGGTAGCGATAACACTGCTATTGATTGAGTAAAAATCTATGATGTATTGACAGCTTTATCTGAAGCAAGAAGTCCTCGAACCCCGCTTATGAAGTGTTGGGATTCATACCAAGAAATACTTTTTGTTTTCCCACCCAAAATGCTGCTATTGCATTACACATTATATGAACATTACCAGTTTTGGTAGCTTCTGGGTGCGATTTTCCAAACTTGAAATTACAAAATTATTTAAGATGAACCATGTCCAAAAGTTGTAAATCATGACTAATATTAATATCAACTGAAATTACTACAGAAAAAAAAGATTTAACCGAAATATTCATAAGGCTATGCAAGCTAAAAAGTAGAACAATTAATTTCATATAACTTTTATTTTTAATTTTTTTAGAGATGGGCTCACACACCTGAAGACACTAACATTTCTCTCCGTTAGAGTGTGTGAATAACAGTTTAACCCAAAATGTTTGTAATTGTGATTTTGTTAAAATGCAATAAATCATCTATCAGCAGTAAGAAATTATTAAGAAAGTAAGAAATTGTTTTATTTCATAAACTGTAAGACGTGAAGAGAGTTTACAGTTTGCATCCTTCGCTTTGTCTTTTAACTTAAGCATTCAGGATCGCGATAAAAAGGAGTGACATCAGTGTAAAACAGCCTTCCTTCTTGGAGAACAGCGGTTGTGTTCAATATTTTTAATTATTTTGGTTTCAAGATCGCAATTTAGTGTGAAACATAGAAGCCAGCTGGATAAATCTGTTATACGTCATTTACAATGGCCTTTCAACTAATAGCCTGTGCAGGGCTCAAAGCCCAACTGTTGGTACGAGTTGCGTAAGGCTCTGCAACATGCAGATAAGAAACTAACCTTCGCTTCTTTATTATATACACAGTGAGCTAGTTTGCGAGCCTGCTGCCTTCTACGGGCAGTAAGTATTTGAATGCGGTACCGGCCGTGGAGAAATAAAGTGAGGAGGGTGTGTACATTAAAAGGCTCATCGCGTCCTTGGGAAGACTCAAACCACCACCCTTTTGGTTAACAGCCGAGCCACAAAGACTCATATACAGCTTAACACTTCTCGGTCTCAGTGAAAGTGATACACTCCGTAATTTTTTTACTACTGGAGTTTTTTACATTCTATACTGCGTTTTCTGAAGGGTACCCTGTGAAAATACGAGTTTTTACGAGAAGGGATGGACATAAGGTCAGCAGGCTTAGGGAATTGGACTTTAAGGTGAAGACTGTGGGTTCAGCAGCAGCAGAAGAAGAACCTGATCAGTATCAGTTGACTCGCATGTACTTTGAAAACTTAACTTAACTTCGGGATTTAGAGTCAGACGTGCTACCATTGCACTATGGGGTACTTAATTAATGCTACCATTGCACTATGGGGTACTATGGGGTACTTAATTTAGAAAAAATAGAATAACAATCAGAATAACAATCAGTGTTCCTGGATCTGTTATCGAGAACAACACCTCACAGGAGAGAATGAAATAAAAAAAAAAATTGCGACGTTGATTTTTCTCCTTCGGGGGTTTAAAGGGGGGGGAGGAGGGGAGGAACTGGTGTGACCTCGTGGCGCAGCGGTAGCGCGTCTGACTCCAAATCTGAAGGCTGTGTGTTCAAATCAGGTCGGGGTCAGTTCTTAGTTTTTCAGGTTCTGCTGGTGCTGAACCCGGAATTCTCACTATTCGGTTGCGGTTGAGTTCTGTCTGTACATCACATAGATAATCTAAATGAAAGAGCGAATACCCTTGAACGCAAGATAAAAGGCACAGCTGACATCTGCGAAACATCACGTCTGACTTGAGAGACAGCTACATCAGAGAATGAAATCCTGGAAGTTTCAGATCCCTTTTTATTACAGGTTTAAAGAAACCTGAAAGTTAGGGAGTTTCAGGATACTTTTGTTTTATTAAAAAGTGTCTGAAGCCTGAAAAAAGTTTTAAAATATAATCTCTTTAAATCAGACAAAGAGTTTATGTCGCATTCAAATTCCGATTGATTTAGAATTCAAAGAAAGACTGTTTCTTCCACAACTCATATCACATCCACCAGACTCTCCAACTTCTCCAGACCTTGCTGGGTGAGCATTTGCTCTGGTAAATTAGGTCACATATCATGTTAAATAATTTCTTTTCAACACAACATTTCCTGGTGCACGTTTTCTCTATGAAAAAAAAAACATTTTTCCCTTGCACGATTTCTAGTTTTGTTATCAAAGCGTACAGAAAGAAAAAAAAAAGAAGAAATAGTGTCGCAAAAGAACTCTGTCTCCTTGGTAGATGTCAAACGTATTGGACATGAAAAATGCCAGATAAAAGGCAGTTCTCTTCGTTTCTCAGTGGCGGGGCTGCTATGTAAAAGAGGCGATTTGTGCTGAGAGAAGGCTCAGCGCTTACTGAACGCAGATGTCTCAGAGCGGTCTGTCCAAGTGGCTGTAAAAGGACAGTAGCAAGAATACGTAAAACAGGTGTAAAAAATAATTTAAAAATAAATACTAAATGGGTTTAAAATTCAGGAATGTGATTGGTCAGATGCTTACGATGAGTGTTGTTGGTGTTTCTTGTGACTTAGCGAATTGAAAAAAAATTATTCAACTTTTATTATTATTCAAAACGGCATATTATTCAAACAGCAAGAGCTCGTATGAAAACAAAAAAAATAGTTTGTAAGTATCTTTGTTGTAACAGCTGCGCCAGAACTATTCAGATAAATCAGAAAAGTACCTGAACTTGACTGGTTCATATTCAGTAATGTGCATTGGAAACAAAAGGGAGACTTACATGGATTTTATTAGGTTTTAGGAATCAGAAAATGTATTTTTATACGTTATTGCCTAGGAGCAGAAATTCCTGCTTTCAACGCTTTTATTGTTTCTGCTTGTAACCTCGAACAGAAAAACCCGGTACTGACTCATAGAAACGCCTCGGAGTTTCAGTTTTCTGTGCTTTAAGAGGGATGTATGAAGACAGTGAAAGGGAGTTTTTTTTTTCCCCGCTGTAGAGTATGAAGGCGGTGTGACGAGTCAGGAGGGAGGAGACGCGCATTCCGCACGGGGAGCGCAGAGCAATGAGTTTCACCTGCAGCTCGCCGAGTCCTGTCCTATATAACCGCTGAGCCCGGACACACAGGGTCTCCAGCCAGTGTTGGAGAATTATAATTATAATTATAATTTAAATAGTTTTCCTTTTGAGCTGAAGCTGGGTTCTTTCTCTAGATAAAGTTATTGGAGTTGGTGGTTATTGTGCTAGACTGTCTGGAATAGTGCTATTATTTCTTTCTTCTGCTCAAACAGTGCCAGGCAAAACTTAAATTATAACCCTGTTTCAGAAAGATTGAGTCTGAAGGGTAATAGGTGGAGATTAAAACCCAAAATAAGTGGCTGTTGTTGGTGAGGCAGTAGATTGGGTCTGATTTTGCTCGTTATTGACCTTACTCACGCAAACTGCGTAAGCATTAATGTGGGTGGGGCTATGTGAGATAAAGAGTGTCCCCTTGTGGGGAGTCCCTTCCCCTGCCCACTCTCCCAGGGTCTGTTGTAACCCAGTGTGAAATTCAGCATATTGTAGTTCCGCTTTTGATCACTCAGCTAAGAAGCCCTGGGGATATGGGGTAAATACAGGAGACACCCACCAGCCTCAAAGGAGAGTTTTTATCCCCAAGGGATGACTTGTTTTACAACAGCAGACAATATTAAGAAACAAAAACCTCTGTTCTGCTGCTCCAGGTTGGTTCTACTGCGAACAAGTGGGGCTATTTGTAGAGGAGGGGGGGCTGGAGGAAGTTAGATGTGAAGTGTCCAGTCTTGTCAAGGGTATTTCAGCTCATTAGATCTGATTAACCAGTTAAAGTGAAATGGTCTGCTTTCTACACAGAAGCCAGTTGTCTCTTCTCAATGTGGGGGTGAGTCCGTTAGTCACATAACAGCTAGGCAGGACTGATAGTCTTGTGTGATCTATTTCATCTCCTGTTACCCCATCTTCCAAAGACAATGGTCCAGTCCAGCCTGGAGTGTCCCAGACTGCTCTGTCTGTGACAGTGGGAGGCTTATCTTTTGTCTCTTGTCCAGCCAGAATGTGACAAATGGTGACCCCTCAATGAAGGAAACCTTGGCTTTTTTTCAGTGATTACACCCCCTGGCAATGTTACAGGCGGTGGGGGAACCCCCGGTGATCCCACAGTCCCTCATAGACACTGGCCAGTCTACGCAAACCTCCTTTCAGCACAACCCTGACCCCTGTTGTGTCACCCAGGTCTTCTCTGTGAGACAATGATTATTCAGGGAAATTTACAGAATGTATTCCGAAGCAGTCAATGGAAGTATGGAATTAAAATTAGTCAAATCTTTATAGATAGAGTATGCCACCTGTTTAATATACTTTTACATTGTGAGAAAATTTGACAATTTTAAGTCCACCATATATACATGCAATGTTTTAAAGATGGGTCTCTGCACTGCACAGGAATCTCGGTTCACTTACAAAAACTTCAGCTTATAACCCATCTGAAGTGTTTTTTTTTTTACTGCTTGTTCTTTAAGGTTAAGATACTAACTCATTGACGTTGTTGATTTAAAATAAGACTATTGACAAAAAAGAAAGTATTCATCACAAAGGTATTATGCCAAATAAACTCTAGTAATCAACAGCAATTAAGAAAAGAAAACAAAGACATATTCTGAGGATGCCAGATGGAAATACAAACACACACACTCACACTTGGGGCCAATTTTACCAGAAACCAATTAACCCACCAATGATCTTGGACTGATGTCTGAAAACCAGAGCCCGTGAAGGAAACCAAAGCAAACAGTGCAATATAAAAGTTCTTCAGGTATTAGTAGAACAGACCTAGCTTATCAATATAATACTTATGTCTGAACTTCATAGAATGGTGACACTTCAATCTTTCATATTCAATGTTTTCACAAAATCAACAGCTGAGAACAGACTGTCATATACCTTTATCCACTGGTTTTCAGAGCAGAGACATCCATGTGGACAAGAGTACTTTCCCTGTGGTCCGCCGCACTTCAGCTAGCCACGTTCTGGCTGGGTTGTGTGTACTCCTCTGAACGTGGCCTGTATTGAATATCGGGCATTTTGTGCAAATTAATAATGTGAGCATATTAATATGATTTGTGTTGAAGCCAAACATAGAAAATCGCTGTAAGAACTTGAATTTAATCTCCAGTGTCACTCCTGAAATGCTGACCATCACCCATCTTCTGATTTGTAGATGCACGTGTTAATGGATATTTATTGTCTTCTTTTTTCACCCATATGCTCTTCTCTGCATCATTAAGTTCTTCTGGGTCATCTCTTGTACCTTGTGGCATCTTGGCTGGTGGTGAATGGCAGGTTGCTGCTATAAAAATAACATGCCTACCAATATGATTATGTTGAAGACAAAACCAAAACAATGCAACTGTTTTGCACTGTACAATTTACACTATCACAAGCTTGTCATATTTACAGTCATCAAACGATTTGGGATGCTGTTCCCGTGAACAATGTTGTTTGTTTAAGAAACAGATTCAATTTCAAATCTTTAGATTTTAAATATAAACCACTGACAATATGGTAATCACTTTTGCAACTTCTTAAAAGTTATAAGATAGCTGTAGAGCCATGTTGTCTCTAACCTATTCAGAAACTACCACTTAAATTTTAAGAAATTGTTCTCTAGACACATCTTGTGGGCTCTGTTCTCGATGAATTGGAAAGGTGTCACTCATGAATTCCAGTACTCTGTCGATTTCTCTCTTACCAAGAGTACCCATCTTACGCTGCAGGAAACTCCAGTGCCTGGTCTGGGAATGCTGTGCTATTCAGACTCTGTCAATAAATTTCAAGAATGGTTCACTTCTCAAAACCTTTTTTGTTTACACGATGTGGCATTTCTTTGCAGTAACAATTGAGTGGGGTAGTTATCTGCCTTCTATGCTCCTCTGAAAATTATGTATCTTTTTGGCAGTCTCGTATCCCTTCCTTATATCCTTGCTGGTGAGAATGAGAAATGCCATTTTTAAGACAATAATACAAACATAATTCTAACATATATTTTCTTGTAGCTTAAAATTAATATCTTCAAAATATGCACTTTAGTACACTTACTGAGTTTCTGTTTTGGAAATTGTCAGTGATCCAACCACTCCAGAGCTTGCCCTTTGCCTTGAAATGATTTTCTGGAAATGCTATAATCAAAGAGGAGCTCTTCTCCCTCAACAATGTCATTTTTTGTCACAGACAGGATTATGACAGGCTGTTCGTTTATATAAATGACCCTCTTACAGCCTTGATGTATTTATCCACCTTCTGATCATCTCCATATCCGTGAGGCAGGCACAGTGTTCTTTACGAGCATCAGTGCACAGTTTTTGTGCAGGTCCATCAAAAAAAGAAAAGATGTATCTTCTCTCCCTCTGCCATCTGTGCCGTTAGGGCTTCAGCGGCTGTCTCTCTGATGATCTCGCCATGATAATCACACATCACCTCTCCTTTCTGAAAACCTGGAAGTCACAACCTTCTTCCCCTTCACAGGATTGTCACTAATGCTCAGGCCTTTCCAGATTTGATGCTTTTCTATCTTTTTAATTTGCTTGTCATTTGGTGGTAGTACTGTCTTGGGCTTCCACTTCTCAAACACCTCAGATACTGTTGATGCATTGGCTGAGCAGTCCATCTTTTGAATATAGTAGGTTACCTGACAGCCATCTAGTGTAAAGGTCTAGAAGGATAACCACAATATAAATCCTCAGAATATATTCCAAACTTAGTGTTTGTCGGTGAAGATAATTGATTTGTAAACTTGCCATTAATGGTCTGCAGTCTCACTTCCTCTGTTCTGATTTCCACCTGTCATGACTTCCAATCAGTTTCAGATGTTCCTTTTTTTGGTAAGCTGCCCATATACAGTGCCTTGCGAAAGTATTCGGCCCCCTTGAACTTTTCAACCTTTTGCCACATTTCAGGCTTCAAACATAAAGATATACATTTTTTATTTTATGTGAAGAATCACCAACAAGTGGGACACAATTGTGAAGTGGAACGAAATCTATTGGATTTTTGAAACTTTTTTAACTAATAAAAAAATGAAAAGTGGGGCGTGCAAAATTATTCGGCCCCCTTGCGTTAATACTTTGTAGAGCCACTTTTTGCTGCGATTACAGCTGCAAGTCGCTTGGGGTATGTCTCTATCAGTTTTGCACATCGAGAGACTGAAATTCTTGCCCATTCTTCCTTGCAAAACAGCTCGAGCTCAGTGAGGTTGGATGGAGAGCGTTTGTGAACAGCAGTTTTCAGCTCTTTCCACAGATTCTCGATTGGATTCAGGTCTGGACTTTGACTTGGCCATTCAAACACCTGGATACGTTTATTTGTGAACCATTCCTTTGTAGATTTTGCTGTATGTTTGGGATCATTGTCTTGTTGGAAGATAAATCTCCGTCCCAGTTTCAGGTCTTTTGCAGACTCCAACAGGTTTTCATCCAGAATGGTCCTGTATTTGGCTGTATCCATCTTCCCCTCAATTTTAACCATCTTCCCTGTCCCTGCTGAAGAAAAGCAGGCCCAAACCATGATGCTGCCACCACCATGTTTGACAGTGGGGATGGTGTGTTGAGGGTGATGAGCTGTGTTGCTTTTACGCCAAACATATCGTTTTGCATTGTGGGCAAAAAGTTCGATTTTGGTTTCATCTGACCAGAGCACCTTCTTGTGTCTCCCAGGTGGCTTGTGGCAAACTTTAGACGAGACTTTTTATGGATATCTTTGAGAAATGGCTTTCTTCTTGCCACTCTTCCATAAAGGCCAGATTTGTGCAGTGTAAGACTGATTGTTGTCCTATGGACAGACTCTCCCACCTCAGCTGTAGTTCTCTGCAGTTCATCCAGAGTGATCATGGGCCTCTTGGCTGCATCTCTGATCAGTCTTCTCCTTGTCTGAGCTGAAAGTTTAGAGGGACGGCCAGGTCTTGGTAGATTTGCAGTGGTCTGATACTCCTTCCATTTCAAGATGATCGCTTGCACAGTGCTCCTTGGGATGTTTGAAGCTTGGGAAATCTTTTTGTATCCAAATCCGGCTTTAAACTTCTCCACAACAGTATTACGGACCTGCCTGGTGTGTTCCTTGGTCTTCATGATGCTCTCTGCGCTTTCAACAGAACCTTGAGACTATCACAGAGCAGGTGCATTTATACAGAGACTTGATTACACACAGGTGGATTCTATTTATCACCATCAGTCATTTAGGACAACATTGGATCATTCAGAGATCCTCGCTGAACTTCTGGAGTGAGTTTGCTGCACTGAAAGTAAAGGGGCCGAATAATTTTGCACGCCCCACTTTTCATTTTTTTATTAGTTAAAGTTTCAAAAATCCAATAGATTTCGTTCCACTTCACAATTGTGTCCCACTTGTTGGTGATTCTTCACATAAAATAAAAAATTTATATCTTTGTTTGAAACCTGAAATGTGGCAAAAGGTTGAAAAGTTCAAGGGGGCCGAATACTTTCGCAAGGCACTGTAATAACACGGGAAACACCTTTATCAGCTGCTGGAAGGCCGTAGCATCATCCATCTTCGGACATGTAAATCCTGCAGCTGCTGTTGTGGATCTTGGCCTTGATCCACTGTTGTAAAAAATTTTAAATAAAATATCACAGGTCTCTGTAACACACAATGTCAAAAATAACTGAGTAGGTGTACTGTATTCAAACCTACTCCACAGCAGGTGTACATTCTTATCCAGAGTCTGATGATTGATTACTTGACCTGAAGTTAAAAAAAAAAGAAAAGAATGATTGTTTTGTGAGACTTATTTTAAGATTGTGATGATGTTTACTAAACTCCTTGTCCTGCAAAGCCTTCAATTACTTTGATTGCTGAGCAGATGCTGACTGAGTCAGTTTTCTATAATGTTTCTCTGCGGGCGCATTGGAATGGGCTAAGTAATCCGCCATAATCCTCTTCTGTGCATCGGTTACATTTTTTGCTGTCATCTCAATTGCCCTCCTGGCTGGTAATGAATGGCTGGAGGAATCTACAAAACAAACAAGCAAGCATATGTGAATGTTTCCAACCCACAGAAATATAAAGTTATATATTATTCTGCTTACTTCTCATGCAGGCTTCTCAAGTTGTTGGAAGGACTGTGACTTGGCTCTCCCGCAGATGAACTGAAAAACTTTTTGTCTCCCTTCACAGCTGCTGACCTGGGCATTACAGCTTAGTTTAGTGAAGTAAAGATGAAACAGCTGATAAAACACAAATAAAATGCAATTAAGGTACATTGGAGATTTTCTTAAATACTATACATGATGGGAGCTATGCAAGTGGAGGTCTTTTGTTCTGTATTAACATGGATTTTAATGGGCTTCTATGAAAATTGGCCGTGGTGTGAGTGTGCGAGTCCTGTGATGAACTGGTGTCACATTATGGGCAATACTGTGCTTTGCACTGCTTGCCAGGATGGTTCCAGTTCCACCACAACCCGGAATCGAGTGGAGGGGTTTATCAATGTAGCCATCCACTTGCATGTTCCTCTTCACTCAATGCAAAGGAAGCCAGCTGCTGTGATGAGATTTTGTGCTGGTTAACAGCAAACTAGACCATCTTTTTGCCCACTTGTTGAAACAACACTTTTTTTTTTATGCATCCAGTCCTTGACCTGTAATAGCAAGAAAATAAAACTTAATACACCAAACTGTAAAAATCCCACGTGTGTGTGTGTGTGTAACTTATTTGTTGTATGAAAGTATTCTTACTGTCATGTTCTTTACCAGCCCTGGGTGCTGCAGGTCCTTCAGCTGGAGAAAGGTCTGCAGGTAATACAGCACAAGATGATGGTCAGGCAGGGTGTTCTTTTCAGAGCTGTATGTGCAACGCATCTCTTTGCAACCCTCAACACCTTCCAGCAATCTCTGGTACTTGGTTATGGACTCTGCATCTGTCTATATCTGTGGGAGAAAGTAATGCTATCAACATCTTTTTTTGTATTCAAATTAAAGAAATACAGTTGAATAAAGTTAAAAAATGAAAAGTACCTCTTTCTGGTAATCTCTTGGCAACATTCTTACTGTTTTTCTTCTGAATATCTTTTAGGATACTATGGAAGTTGATGAGGTTAGCCAAGCTGGCATCATCTACTTTCACATTGATAGCCTTCAGGATGTAGCGCGGAAAATGGTTTATGTTCTTGATATAATTAGCAATGGTTTGGTGAGACAGTCCAGTGGTCTTCATTTCGTTACAATAATTGTGTTTTAGTTATGTCCTTTACAAAGTGTAAGGAAGATGCATATTGATCCATAAAGATGGATCTGTAAGGGGCAGTGTGTTGTAGTTCCTCCCAGGTGGCTGGTTTCTTTCTGTAAGTTTCTGTGTGAGTAGGTCCAGTTTCAGTTGGTGAATGGGTTTCTGCTTTCCCTGCTGGGGATTATGCATAGACTGTTAACATCTCAATAGGCAATAAGGGTCTTTTGTTTTCCTCCCTAATAGGACTGTGAGCTGTGAGAGTTTCCATAGCTGATTGGTTTCAGTTATTCTTCTGTTTGTTGCCTAAGTGTTAGTATGGTGACTGTGAAGAGTTCCAGTCCCTGTAGGATCTGGCTAGTTAGGAGAGGAGAACAAAACTTTCTCCCAGAGTTTCTCAGAGGAGACCACCTGGGACAAGGAGGGCTGCACTCTCCTTACAACGACTGAAACCCTCCTAGTTTTTCCGATTTTCAGGCCTTGTGGAAAGATAATATCAAGTCTTTTGATCCACCCCCTTTCCTTTTTCTTTCTTTCTGTCTCTGTCCAGTTGGGGTTGCTTTCCAGTCCCGTGGCTTCCAGCACTTCCGGCCCATTCTGTAGGAAGTGTGCCACCAGATGAGTACTCCTGATATTGTGCCGGTTGGGTTTGGATGGAGTTAGCTGTTTCCCCACATAGGTCACCCCGCAGTTTTTGCACTGGATGCTGTAGATGGCGTTATTGGTGTTTCCTGAGTGCCCTTTGCAACTGGAAGATTTCTTTGATTCTGTTGTTTTGGATCATTGTTTTCTGTTATGAAATGTTCAGCTCTTGGTGCAAATGATCTGTTTTGTACAGGTTATAGCTTGCTTTGGACTAAGTAATCCTGAAGGTTTCGTTTTTTTTCTGTATACAGATGTGATTTTGTGCTCCCTCAGTATGTTTGTGCTTTCTAACATCATGGTGAATGTAAACTTTAGTTTTTGGTTGGTTTTTATGCTTTTTTTATGCAACATATGCTTTTATGTTGTGATGAGGAGTATTCTTCTGCCATCTGGAGTATTTCTATTTAGAAATGTTTTTTCCACATTTTTTAGGAAACTTCATGTGTATCCTCTCGGGTGTAGAGCTTGGAAGAGTGTATGTTTTGGCTTCCTCAAAGTCTTGTTGTGTACACATTTTGTGGAAGTGTAGGAGTTGTGATTTTACCAGTCCTTTGAAAGTATGTTTTGGGTGAAAGCTTTCTTTAGTAAACCATATGTGTCTGTATCTTTGAAAAATACTTTTGTTGTCCAGTTTGTCTGTGTTGTTGAAGGAGGAACCCTTGTATGTGGTGGTGTCTAGGAAGCCTATCTGGCTGTCATGCTTGGTGTATTTGAGTTTAATGGATCTGTGTTGTGTGTTGAGGGTGTTAATGATTTCTTGAAAGGTGTGATATGTGCTGCCCATGTGTTTATAGGCAGCCATGTTGCACAGTGGTGCAGTGGTCAGTGTTGCTGCTTTAGCTTTGGGGCCCTGGGTTCAATTTGAGGTATCGCTGAAGACTGATTACAGAGAGGGCAGTATTTGTGGGAAGTGTCCATGCTGGACTGAAATGAGACTGTGCAGGTTTCACATCTTCTTCGGCTTCCATCTTCCACCTGTCCGCTGGCTCTTCAGCTGGGGTGGGGAGTCTTCTAGGCTGGGTGGAGTGCTTCTTGAAAGAGGGGTGGGAATCATTCGCCCTCTTTTTGTCCAAGTAAAAAAACAACATGCAAAGACTTTTTTCCTTGCAGACAATGACATTTGCAAAACGTGTATTTCTTTGTTGCCAAAGAGACTCAAAAAGGCCATTTTTCTCATTCGCAGTCACATACAGATAACATTTGATTAAAAGATCAAAAACAACTTTAGTGTAACGAAGCTAGGTTGTGGTGAAAAGGATCTGATGCAAATGCAGGAAGCCTTGGGCGATGAGTAGGCGGACAGAGCAAATCCAGGAGCTGAGTCGTAGTCCGAAGGCGTAAGGTAGGTCACCATCCGGTAAAGGCACTGGTGGCGAACAATCCAGAACGAGAGACAGGTACGTGGTCGAAACAAGAGCTGCAGGGTCAATACCGAAAAATAGTCACTGGTAGCAAACAATCCAAGGGTCGAGATGAGAAACAAAGTCCAAAGGCAAAAGGCGAAGTCAGAAAATCCAGTAGGCAAAAGGGAAAGCAACGCTACGTAGAGCAACACGTAGTGAACTCAATACCGAGCAGTGATATGCGGGTAAGGGAGGCTTAAATAATGCAGCCTGCCGCACGGTAAGGCATCTGATGAGAATTAACACGTGTGGCGGCGTTTGTAATTATCACCCTGCTGCTGGGACTGATAAGACCTCTTAGGAGCTGGTCTGGGCCGGTTAGTGGTCGTGACAGTAACCCCCCCCCCCCCTTCACGGGCGGCTCCCGACGCCCAAGACGGTCACTGGGGAAAATTACGATGAAAATCGGTGATGAGAGCTGGGTCGAGAATATCTCCCTCCGGAACCCAAGATCTGTCTTCCGGTCCATACCCTTCCCAATCCACAAGATACTGAATGGTATTACGGTGCCATCTTGAATCCAGGACTGTATACGCCGGACACCCCTGAATAGTACGAGGAGGTGGTGGACGAGCAGGAGGGGCCACCAGGGGAGAACGGTGAAATGGTTTCAAAAGAGAGACGTGGAAGGCGGAATGGATTCTGAAAGTGGGGGGGAGCGCTAATCGGTAGGTGACCGGTGTAATTCGTGAGAGGATCCGGAAAGGACCTATATACTTGGGGCCTAGCTTCTTGGAGGACAGGCGCAAGGGTAAATTCTTGGTGGCCAGCCAGACGAACTGACCTTTCCTGAACCGAGGGGCAGGTCTACGACGTCTGTTGGCTAAAGCGGCCTGGCGCTGAGTTGACTTGAGAAGAGATGTTCTAGCCACCTTCCAGGTCCTCCTTAACTTCGAGATGTATTGTCTCAGAGAAGGAATTGTCGTAACCAGAGGGGCGTCAGAGATGAGGGAAGGTTGGTAACCTAAGGAGCAAAGGAAGGGAGAGAGGCCTGTGGAGGAGGATGTAAGGGAGTTATGAGCGTACTCTGCCCAGGGAAGTAAAGATGACCAGTCATCTTGGGAAGATGAAGTGAAGGCTCTAAGAAAAGCCAGGAGCGTTTGATTACTTCTCTCCACCTGCCCATTGGCTTCAGGGTGATATCCCGATGTTAAGGACACATGAGTGCCCAGGGCCTGACAAAAAGCTCTCCAAAAGGCCAAGACAAACTGGGGACCTTTGTCTGAGACCACATCCCTGGGCAAACCATGTAGGCGAAAATACGTGCTGGACGAACAGCATTGCCATCTCCTGGGCCGTGGGTAAGGCTGGGAGCGGAACAAAGTGGGCTGATTTGGAAAATCGATCGGAGACCACCATGATAACCGTATTACCTTGACTGCTGGGGAGGTGAAATCCACCGCTATGTGAGACCAAGGGAGGTAGGGTACCGGGAGGGGGTGCAAGAGACCCATCTTCCTGGCACACGGGGTCTTGGTTCTGGCACAGGTAGGACATGCTCGAATATAGTCTACTACATCCGCTCTCATGGTAGGCCACCAGAAGTCCCTACTCAGGAGATCCAAAGTACGTTTGACCCCAGGGTGGCCTGCGAACTGTGAGTCATGACTCCACTGTAAAACCGCCGAACGTAAATTATCCACCACAAACAATTTGTCCACGGGGCAACGGAGCATGATGGTGGGCTTGTCCAGGGCCCGCCTGACTTGATCCTCAATCGAGCACCGAACTGCTGCCATGACACGGTTAGTTGAAATTATCGGTTTGGGTGCATAATCCAGATCCGGGGGGTCGTGAAGTCGGGAAAGAGCATCCGCCCTACCATTCTTAGATCCAGGGGTATAGGTGATCACGAAGTTGAAGCGCGAGAAGAACAGAGACCAACGAGCTTGACGTGAATTGAGGCGTTTAGCCGATTGGATGTAGGCCAAGTTCTTGTGGTCCGTGATTATAACAAAAGGATGCTGAGCCCCCTCCAGCCACTGCCTCCATTCCTCAAGGGCCAGCTTGATAGCAAGGAGCTCGCGATTACCCACGTCATAATTCACTTCGGCAGGAGAGAGCTTCTTGGAGAAGAAGGCACATGGATGTAGAACCTGTCCTTCTTCCTGACACTGGGAGAGGACTTCCCCAACCCCATAGGCAGAGGCGTCCACTTCCACTACAAAGGGCCGGGAGGGATCCAGGTGACGGAGAAGAGGAGCAGTGCTGAAGAGGTGCTTTAAGCGTAGGAATGCCTTGTCCGCCTCCGGGTTCCACTTACCTCGGCCACGTCGGTTGCGAGTTAGAGCAGAGATGGGCACCACAACTGAACTAAAGTTCCTAATGAACCACCTATAAAAATTAGCAAAACCCAGAAAATGCTGGATCTGTTTTAGATTGCGCGGAACTGGCCAGTCGTTAATGGCTGCTACCTTAGATGAGTCCATGGCCACACCCAGAGGAGAGATACTGTAACCGAGGAAATGGATCTTGGAGACATGGAACATACATTTTTCCAGCTTAGCATAGAGCCTATTGTCAATCAATCTTGACAAGACCTCCTGTACATGGCGGACATGATCCTCAGGGTTGGTAGAAAAAATCAAAATGTCATCGAGATATGCCAGAACAAAGCTACCAATAATGTCCCTAAAAATATCATTCATAAAGGACTGGAAGACAGCCGGAGCATTGACAAGGCCAAAGGGCATGACCTGGTATTCATAGTGCCCATGCGTAGTCATAAAGGCCGTCTTCCATTTGTCCCCCTCCCGTATCCTGATAAGGTTATAAGCCCCACGTAAATCCAGTTTTGAAAAGATGGTGGCTCCACGTAAGGACACCAAAGCCGCTGGAATTAGAGGCAGAGGGTAGCGATGTTTAATTGTGATGGAGTTCAACCCCCTGTAGTCGATGCATGGGCGCAATAAGCCATCCTTCTTTTCAATAAAAAAGAAACCAGCACAGGCAGGAGAAGAGGAGGGGCGAATACAACCTGAGTCCAGGGCTTCCTTAATGTAGTCTTGTAAGGCCTGATTCTCCTTTCGGGTTAAATGGTAAATGCGACCCTTGGGGGGGAGTGATCCTGGCAATAAATCAATGACACAGTCGCAAGTTCGGTGAGGGGGAAGCAAGAGAGCCTGTTGTTTATCGAATGCCTGTTTCAGGTGAACGTATTGAGGTGGAATAGAAGGTGAAGCATCTACAGGGAGGATAGCGGCGGAGACCTTAACAGGGAGGCGACAACAATTGGCATGGCACGTGTGACTCCAGGCAATGATCTCATTCTTGACCCAGGAGATGTGGGAGTCGTGTTTCCTGAGCCAGGGAAGGCCCAGGATCAGCGGGTAGGCAGGCGAGTCCAGGAGAAGAAATGAAATATCTTCCATATGAGTGGCCCCAACCCTGAGAGAGAGCGGGATGGTTTGCAGAGAAACCTGAGCAGGGGTGAGTGGAGAACCATCTAGGGCTAGAATGCTGACGGGGGGTGACACAGAAACCACGGGGATATTCCATCGGTGGACGAAGGAAGCGTCTATGAATGATCCTTCTGCACCTGAATCAACAAAAATCGACAACAGAAGATGAGTATCAGACCACGACAATTCCGCCGGAAACAGAGTGCCCGAAGAGGCTGGGGAAAAAACAGCACTGCTGACCTTAGCTGAAGGCTGCGGTAGAGCACGAGGTGCAGATGGTGGTCTTGAAGGACAAGTAGAGAGCCGATGGTTATGAGAAGCACAGCACATACATCGTCCCTCTCGGCCGCACCTTTCCTTTTCTTGAAGGGAAAGAGGAGCATGTGGCAGAGCTGGCAAAGCAGGAAGCGATGCCTCGGGAGGGCCATGTCTGCTTCCAGTGGGTCTGTCTGCTTTCTGGATTCTGATGCGGGTGTCCAATTCCAGGACCTGGGAGACCGCTGCTTCCAGGGAATGAGAGTGGATTGGCATGAATACCAAGTGTTCCTTCAACTCCTCTGACAAACCCTTACAGAAAAGGCAAACAAGCGCCTCTGGGTTCCAGGCGGACTCTGTGGCAAGAGACTGAAATTCCTCCACATAATCCTGTAGAGGTCTATCACCCTGTTAAATTGCCGAGAGCCGAAGGTGAACCAGGTCCAGATTGTTCTGCGAAAAACGTGCCTGAAGACGATCCGCAAAGCTATTGAAATCCATGGGTTGCGAATCTGCTCTGGTCAAAAAAACAGAAGCCCAATCCAAAGCCTTGCCTGTCAACAGGGAGATCGCAAAACCAATCTGTTCTTGTGACGTAGGAAAACGCTCTGGATGCAGATGAAAAGAGAGGTAGCATTGAGTAATGAATCCTCTGCAACCAGAAGGATTACTGCATATTTTTCAGGAAGAACAAATGGTAAGGTTGGGGGGTGGGGGTGGGCGGGGCGGCTTGAGCGGAAGAAACTGCAGGAGGAGCAGTAGAAGGTGTTGGGGGCACCCGGGGGGACGAAAGCCAGGCAACGTGATTGGTAAGAAGTTGAACAGACTTCTGTAACTGAGATAGAGCTTGGGAGTGCTGGTGGAGGAGGAAGCGAAGAGCTTGCGCATCCGCAGGATCCATACTGTAAGGCTTGGTATTCTGTAACGAAGCTAGGTTGTGGTGAAAAGGATCCGATGCAGATGCAGGAAACCTTGGGCAGTGAGTAGGCGGACAGAGCAAATCCAGGAGCTGAGTCGTAGTCCGAAGGCATAAGGTAGGTCAAGATCCGGTAAAGGCACTGGTGGCGAACAATCCAGAACGAGAGACAGGTACGTGGTCGAAACAAGAGCTGCAGGGTCAATACCGAAAAATAGTCACTGGTAGCAAACAATCCAAGGGTCGAGATGAGAAACAAAGTCCAAAGGCAAAAGGCAAAGTCAGAAAATCCAGTAGGCAAAAGGGAAAGCAACGCTACGTAGAGCAACACGTAGTGAACTCAATACCGAGCAGTGATATGCGGGTAAGGGAGGCTTAAATAATGCAGCCTGCCACACGGTAAGGCGTCTGATGAGAATTAACACGTGCGGCGGCGTTTGTAATTATCACCCTGCTGCTGGGACTGATTAGACCTCTTAGGAGCTGGTCTGGGCCGGTTAGTGGTCGTGACATTTAGAACTAATAATATTAAAGGTCTGGATTGTATAAATAGCAATTTGTTAATGGTGGACTGTTTGGATCATTTTGTAGATGATCCTGGTTTCTTGTTGGAAGGTATCTTGTCTGTTTGACATGCTTGGTGTGTAGGCAGTGTGGAGGGTGACCGTACGGTTGCGTGCGTTGTCAACTCTGGATTGATCCATACTTACCATTTAAATGCCTAAAGCTTTGTTGACACCGTTAGGTTTCCACTGTTAGGCAGCTTTACCTCTGTAGAATCTGTGGCTCCATAGGAAGACAATCTTGCCTTTCTGTGTGTCACTATGTTTCTGCCTGGGTCTTCTTCAGGCATTGTTCTGGAACACTGTGTCCATGCTGGCCTGTTTTTATCCTGTTTTCTAAGGGGGCTAGTTTGTATCCTATGGTCTATGTTCCTTCTGTTCGTTTCTGTATGAGTAGGAGCAGTTTCAGTTGAATGTGTTTCTGCTTTCCCTGGTGGGGATTATGCATGGACCATTAACATCTCAATAAGCAATCAGTGTCTTTTGTTTTCCTCCCTAGTAGGACTATGCAAGCTGTGCGAGTTTCCATAGCTGATTGGTTTCAATTATTCTTCTGGTTGTTGCGTAAGTGTTAGTATGGTGAAGAGTTCCAGTCCCTGTAGGATCTGGCTAGTTAGGAGAGGGGAACAAAGCTCTTTCTCCCAGATTTTATCTGAGAGAGGACCATCTGGGACAAGGAGAGCACTCTCCTTCCAACGACTAAAACCCTCCCGGTTTTTCTGATGTTCAGGTCTTGTGTAAAAATAGTATTAAGTCTTTTGATCCACTCCCTTTCCTTTTTCTTTCTTTCTATCTCTGTCCAGTTGGGGTTGCTTTCCAGTCCCGTGGTTCCTGATGTACCTGTGTTGTGTCAGCTTGGTTCGGATGGAGTTACCCATTTCACCCACATAGGTCACCCCGCACTTTTTGCACTGGATGCTGTAGATGGCGTTATTGATGTTTTCTGAGAGTGCCCTTTGCAACTGGAAGATTTCTTTAGTTTTGTTGTTTTGGATCGTTGTTTTCTGTTATGAAATGTTTGGCTCTTGGTGTATATGATCTGTTTTGTACAGGTTTTAGCTTGCTTTGGACTAATTAATGCTGAAGGTTTTTGTTTTTTTCTGTGTGCAGATATGATTTTGTGCTCCCTCAGTATGTTTGTGTTTTCTAATATCATGGTTTTTGGTTGGTTTTTATGTTGAGTTGAGAATATGATGTGTTGAGGGGTATTTTTCTGTCATCTGGAGTTTTTCTATTTAGAAATGTTTGTGCCACATTTTTGAGGAAACTTCGTGTATCTTCTCTGGCATAAAGCTTGGAAGAGTGTGTATTTGGCTTCCTCAAAGTCTTGTTGTTGTGTACAGATTTTGTGGAAGTGTAGGAGTTGTGATTTTACCAGTCCCTTTAAAGTATGTTTTGGGTGGAAGCTATCCTTGTGCAGTAAGCCGTGTGAATGTGTCTTTGAAAAACACCTTGGTGTTGTTGAAGAAGAAACCTTGTATGTGGTGGTGTCTAGGAAGTCTATCAGGCTACCATGCTTGGTGTATTTGAGTTTAATGGACCTGTGGTGTGTGTTGAGGGTGTTAATGATTTCTTGTAAGGCTTGATATGTGCTGCCTACATGTTTATTTTTTATATATTTTCCCTGGGATGGACTGGTGTCCTTTCCAGGGTGTAGCCTGCCATGTGTCTATTTCTTGCCACGTTTTAAAGTGGAGTTACAATCTTACTATTTTTACGGTTTTAAATTGACATTTACAAATGTATATTGAAGCAGCTACCCACCTGAACTAAACTATGTCAGCATGTGTAGTCTGCAAAGGAACAAGTAATAGGTTTATTCCATACTGAAAAGAGAAGAGAGAAAACTCAATGTTTCGGCTGTGAAGCCTTCTTCAGGTGTGAGAAAGACAGGGCAGATTACAAAGATTAAATAGCACAGAAGAACAAAAGCTGGGAGAGGGGAGGAGGCAGGAGCAGCAGAGAGGCCACTCAGGAAGTGCAAAATGGAGAGAGGTGAAGAAAGGTGTGAAGTCAAAACCTGCAAGAGAATTGAGAAGATTACATTAAAATAAGTCAGTCATTGAGAGATCCTGGCTATTTGAGGTGAAAAGAAAAACTTCCCAGCCCTAATATGTTCTCTGAAGCATTCTCCTAGTCTACTTTCGGTTTCCCAAATGTAGATAGCTGGGCATTTTTTGCAAGAGATACGGTAAGTGAGATACGGGATGTTGTCAGGATTATCCGGAATTGTCCTGTGATGCCCTGAATGTCGTTAGATATGTATTTGCAAGTGATGCAGCGAGTGCTATTGCAGGGGAAGGTGCTGAGTGCGAGGGAGCTGTGAACAAGAAGCTTATGTGGTGGTCAGCGATAAGAGATGATTGGGCGGTAAAAAAAAAAGAGTACCGATGGAGGGATCGTCCTGTAAAATGTAGTCATTGTTAATGATGGTCCTGGGGATAGAAATTGGGTTAGGGTGGTAGGGAAGCACCGAGGGAATGCAGTTGTGAGACTGGGAGTTCCTGATTGAGTTGATGATCCGAGGGCTGTTTTTGGCCCGGGAGTAGAATAAAGCGACACCTTTCATCAAACTTTTTGACAGGTACCACGCCCCCTTTTTCAGCCAATGGGAGGCCGCCACGGGCAGATGTCCTGCCCCCTTATTGGCCTATGGTGCAATGTAATGGGCGGATGTCCCGTCCCCTCCAGAGCCAATGGTGTGTCATAATGAGTGTTGTTGTCCCGCCTTCCACCCCGAACAGCCCCGGGCCTCAGGGTCCAAATGCCGACCACCGCATCCCCTTCGATTTATAAATAAGTGTGTGAAAGCGCGTATTAGCGACGAGGGTTGGATGGTGATCATGTCTGCTGCAGGTTGGAGCGCAGTCTATTATAACCCTAGGGAATCGGCAGTGTGGGAAGTCTGGTGAGGGCTGCGAGTTTCCGGGATGTGAGCACACACACACACACACACACACACACACACACACACACACACACACACACAGACTGACTGAGTAAAGTGTCACAGAAAGAACTTGCAGGACAAATAGCATGTGAAATGTGAACCACTTTATTTCATCAGTAGGTTTTAAATTACAGAAACATCCCAGTATACACTTTTAAACTTTTCACACACATTACAGACTACTGCTTGCAATCGCCAATTAAATGTTGGTGCAGAAAATTAGTTGTAGCTATCGCCCCAACATTGTTCAGAAACTCAGCAGCATCTGAAAAAGCATTCATAACGCCCTTTCTCTCGCCATTTCTATAGCCGTGAACACCGAACTGGGCGACCATAACAGAGAAAATAAATTAGCCTGAGTGATCAGAGGGATGGTGTTACCACAGGTTCTATGCAAAATACGTTGTATTTTGGAATACACACCGCTGAATCCGCCAGGCTTCAGTTTATGATCTGAAAACATCAGAATCGCAGTAATTTCACTCATGTTCTTTACATACATATATATCTCTTTAACAAATTCAAGGACATTAGCATTCGGCTTATTGATTTTCATTTCAAGCTTTACAGAAAGAAGGGTGTAAAGCACTCTTTGTAAGAATTCTGACGTATACATTCGGAATTCTTCATTCTTCTCACGATGGCACACCTGTGTCTGTAAAAAAGTAGTATTTTTCCATCTACCTTTACAAGTAAGGAGCGTACATACTCATATAGCGAGCGGTCGTCAATTATTTTCATCTGTAAAAGTATAGGCACCCAGGCCACTGGCGATGTACAGAACAGCCGATAAAATTTGGGCTAAACTTATAAATTTCAAACTTATAAACTTATAAAGAGACACTTATAAATTTCTAATGCGGCAAACAACACATCTTTGTACTGTAACATGACCAGGGGAAGGGTCATTCATAACAGGTATTTTCGGAATGACCTACTTAAAATACTAGATATGGAGCTTAGCAAAATGGCTGCCAAAAAGAATCAGCTGACTGGTAAATGGAAAGGGTCTACCCTGAGAAACAATGAGACACAGCTGAGCCGCATCAGGAACTGAAATATAAGTGCCCCGGAGGCAGTGAACAGGGCGGAAGCCGATAAGGTGAATGCGGTTTGGAGGAAAAGAAAGGAAAGCGGTGTATGTTAAAGATCGAGCTAAAGAATAACGGACTACTGAAAGGAGAAAAGGTTTATGGTTTTTGGATTACGGACACTGGATAAGGATACATCGCGGATTGGCTTTATTACGGACTTTTGGAACTTGGATCGGATCAGGATTAAGGGAACGGATTACGGACTGTATTTGGAAGATAGTTGGAGGAAGAAACGCCACGAAACTCAGGAAAGAAAAGTGTGGTGTGAGTACTACTTTCATTTACATAAACTTTCTCCCGGAGACACCACAGTACCCATCCGCGCACCCGACAACTAAGCATGTGTGACCCCGTTGACCTGGATGATTAACAGGCCGCGCATTCATCAACCACAACCCCCTTTAAACAATGGTTGAAGGTGCAACATACCACCAACTTTACAATCTTATCCATAGCATCGGGCTCATTAGAGCCATCGTTAGCTAAACTAGGTTGAACATCATCATTAATCACATTTTGGCGAGCACACATGAACAGACAAGAAACATTCAAGCTTGATGGTAGTTTGAAGATTGATGTGTCGACCTCTTCGTTATTCTATTAAAGGAAAAAAGAAAAGGAAGGCTTAACAAAATAAATAGGCATGCTTTTTAACTAAAATATTTACAATTGTAATGCCTCTTTTGTGTTAAGAGTTTTTCGTTTGCTTCGAACTTGCTGTGGTTTAATATTTACCATTTACCATTTGTAGCAACTCTTCATCAGTCGTTGACGGACCCCCAACACCTGAATCACCGTCAGAGTTCACATGACAGCCACTGTCACACACCACTGAGTGCTGGGTCAGCTTTTGCTAAAAAAGAAGACAAAGTGTTGAAAACGAAATACACTAAACACAGATTGAAACAACAATTCCACTATCAGAAAAAATATTTTAGCAACCTACTTCTTCAGTTTGCATAGCAGAGGAATACGATGATTCAATACTCAAAGAAGCCATCTTCACAGCAGTCAATATCGGGGCCTGACAGCTCAGGTGTCACACTTCAAAACCGGCAACTCGGCTAATTTAAGCATAAACTCCAAATTTGTAACCATGCCTACATAGCTCAAGACATTTTTCAAATGGTTGTGATGTTTTAGAACGCCCCACCATATCCCCCCGCCCCAAAATCACACGTGTTTTATCGAGAGTGAAAAGTAATAACGTTGAATTAAAATATGTAAACTTATTTCAATGACAAATTCTCAACAACTTTTCAAAAGCTTGAAATGATTTTCCACATAACGTGAACGTAAAGTCTTTAAACCTTAAAAATATTAACATGCAACCCAAGCCTCAAATGATGTGTGTTTCTCTAGAAAAGAAATTACATTGAATCAAAAAATGTAAAACTCATTTTATCTTTTGAGAAGAGCATTGTAGGGCGGGTCTTTATATTTTAGTGGATAGGTCATAAAAGTGCTAAAATAATTGAATAAGACACATTTAGCAGCGATAACTTATAAGCACAAGCAAAAATTGATATTTATAATGCTTATAGATTTTAACAATATAACAGACTTTACTAAAATGTTTACTTTTAAAATAAATATTACATCACAACATGTCCACACCCAGGCACCTGCCGTTAAAGGTTATGGGATGTAGAGATACAGTATATAAGGTTCATGATAAGAATAAAAAACGCTCATGCTAATACACAAGCACCTGTGTCTTACCAAAGCTGACAAATAAAAAGCCAAAAAGTTGCCCTGGACGTGTGAACAGGAGAATGAGCGAGTGAGCGGAGATAGGGTGCCTCCTGCAATTAAAGACTTACAGCACCTGTTATTCCCAGGCAGTCTCCCATCCAAGTACTAACCAGGCCCACCCCTGCTTAGCTTCCGAGATCAGATAAGATCAGGTGTACTCATGGGGGTGTGGCCATAGGTAAGAGCACGGCTCACTGGCACCCTTCTTATAGAGAGGACAGCTCCGTCACCTCTTTTACGATGCTGCTTTTTTTCCCTTGCATTTTTCTCTTCTTCCCACGTTCTCTCTCTCTTCACTACCTTCGTCCCCGCTCTATTTCACTTCAGCCTTTCACTCTTGCTTCCTTCCAATAAGGACGGAGCTGCGGGAGAAAGGGCGCTATAGAGGATCGCTGTGGAGAGCTGCTGCTGTGCTTTGACATCTGAGCTCTGTGGAAAACGATCTCAATACAATTCTGAAAAATGCGACTCCCAGAATGCCAGCCGAACTAGTCTCCATAGCCGAAGCGCTGTGTCTCTTTTCAGCTGGCGATAAACCTTTCCTCGATCCTTCGCGGACTTGTAAAACTGGCAACATATAAGGTTCATGATCAGAATAAAAAAACTCTTTTTTTGTGTGTTTTTTATTTATCAAAAAAGCAATGAAATATTTACATGGTTTAAAAACAGAGAATATAATTAAAAGACAAATACAACAACAATCAAACATATCTTTATACAAAACAAGGTTGAAGAAGAAAAAAGAAAATTAAGGCACTAAAACAACTAAACAAAATACATATAACAACACTGAACCACAAAGATAAAATATTTTCCAATTCCAAGACTTCTCTATCTATCCAGAGACATTAAGCACCCCCACCCTCAGAGCCGGAAATACAGGCCTTCCTCCTGCAGGTCCACAAAGATGTTATTTTTTAAAAAGATCCTGCGAAATTTGGCCATCTGCCTCACAGCCCTGCAGTAGGCCAGGCTGAGAGAGAAGCAGTCCTTCAGCCTGGCGATGTACAGCCTGACAAGATCTAGCTTCAAGCCATTGTACATCACCAGGTTCCTCCTCTCCCAGACAGCTGCCCTTGCTAGGCTGAGGAGGAGGTTCACTAAAATGGCGTTAACCCCCCCTCAGACCCACGGTATCCAAAAAGGAACAGCTCTTTCCAGGACACCCCGTGAAGAACAGTTCCTCGAACAGAGCAAAACAGGCCATCCAGCAGATCCGTCAAGTACGCCCTCAAATCCTTCAATCCATCACAACTGACAAAGAGGTGCAGCAGCCCCTCCGTCCACTGCCCGCACAATCTTGGTGAAGAAGTCCTGCTGCTCGCATCTCTGGGGCAGGAAAGGCAGCCTCAGACATGCCCAGATCCATGCCGGCTCGAGGTGGCGGAAGATCTTACCCCAGAACACCTCTGAGACCGGCGCTCTGAACCGTTTCGCCACCATCAGCCTGTAGAACATGCTGGTGGTGCACCCCTTGAAAATTCCCCAATGAGGGTGTCATGAGCGACCCGCGGAGGCTTCCCCTCCCACACAAATCCCACCACCAGTTGCCTAATCTCGTTCTCTACCCATTCAGGAAGAGGCATCACAGACAGTGGGTACCACAAGAGGGACAGGCACAGTGTGTTAACGAGCAGGACCCTTCCCTTTAGGGTCAGGGACCTGTGTCTCCACCGATTTAGCCTGGCCCTCATCTTAATGAGCTTCTCCTTCCACAGGAGAAGCCCAGGGGCCTGCTCATCAGTGCTAATGTAGACGCCAAGGACCTCCAGGTGACCAGTGACCAGGTCTGCCCTCCGAACCGGCATGACATCAGACTTCTCCAAGTTTACCTTGGCGCCCGAGGCAGAGCAGTAGGCCTGCACCACCTCCAAAATGGCCAAGATCTCCGCCACCTCTGCCAACGTCAGTGTGGTGTCGTCAGCATATTGGTAGATTAACGAGGTGGCGGTGCCCCCAGGCAAGGTGACGCCGCACACCCCCTCCTTACTGCGGATCGCCAGACCCAGGGGCTCAGCCACTAAGGAGTAGAGCAGATCCGACAGAGGGCAGCCCTGCCGCACTGACCTGGTCACTGGAAAGAAGCTCGTGAGGGAACCGTTCACCTTGACACAGCTCACGATCCCCTTGTACACGAGCCTCACCCAGGAGATGAAGACCTCGCTGAAGCCGAAGCTCTTCAAGACCTCAAACAGGAAGGAATGCTCCACCCTGTCGAAGGCCTTCTCCTGGTCCAGTTTCAGGACGTATCCGCCCCTCGGCTGCTCCCGCATAAGGTCCACGACATCTCTGATGGAGCACACCGTGTCCGCGATGTCTCTCCCCTTGACACAGTAGGTCTGCGAAGGCGACAGGATCCTGGGCAGAACCTTCCTGAGCCTGAGGGAGAGAACACGAGTTAGGATCTTATAGTCCGAGTTCAACAGGCTGATCGGGCGAAAGTTTTTCAAAAGGGAGGGATCCCCCTGCTTTTTGTAGACGAGAGATCACCCCCCTTCTCATAGATGGGGTCAGAGCGCCGGTCCTGGCAATTTCCTGGAACACCTCCAGAAGGAGGGGCCCCTGGGACTGCTGAAAGTGTCTGTAGAGCTAGGAGGAGAGCCGTCCCACCCTGGGCTCTTGTTAGGAGACGAGCCCCGAAGTGCCTCAAGCACTTCCTCCAAGCTCAGCGCACTGTCACAGAGCTCACGATCGCTCTGTGACAGGGGCGTACTCACCCCGGCCAGCATAGCCCGGGTCTGCTGCTCATCCACCGCTTCGGACCAGAACAAGGCGCTATAAAAATAAAACACCTCATTCCTAACAGCCTCAGGGGCAGAGAGCTGCGCTGTCTCTCCTGCTCCAGGCCAAAGAAGAACCTCGTGCTCTTCTCGCCCTCGGCCAGATACTGCCCAGTGGGCAGTGATTCGTCGAATATACGTATATTCAAGGTGAAAATACAGCTATATATATATGTATGTCGCCGCGACGACATGAATAAACGCATATATAACGTCGAAAATACATCTAACACAGTGCCTGAGGTTTTTTACTGTATGTATCGTGTGTGCCGCAACTCGGAGTATACGGCACTCTGCACAGTGTACGAAGTAAATTCTTTTCGTAGTAATTATTTTATTTACACGTGTATAATAAATATGGTAATAAATATAATAAATTAATTAATTACTGCGAAAGGAATTTACTTCGTACACTGTGCACCTGCCTGAAAAAAACAGTAAAATGTTTGAGTGCCTATAGAGTTTCTATTTTTATTTTCTTGAGAAAAGTTGATACCATTTCCATTACCCCGTCCCCCGATCAGTGCGCGGTGCCCGGGGAAAAATCTGTAGGGGGGCGTCTGAAATTCTGAGGGGGGTGATATTTCGGTTGAAACGGAGCTGTACGGTGCGGCTACCCAAATGAAATCTCGCAGCTATGCCATTGATTAGTGCTTCATGATAGAAGATAACGACTAGCAATCTGGTATTTGCGTTGAAGTTCAGTTTCACATTTTTTGTCACTCTCGTGGTTTGTATTGCCTGGAGCGAAAAGTACCATAAGCGTTCATTTTTGCAGCTACATGGACGTTCTGAATCGTTTAGAAAAAAATGCTGTAAAACCAACAGAAAGCACAGACTGCTATAACTAGTCCTAGTTATATAACGATTTTAAGTATAATGATAAACTACTCGGTCCAACTGAGCAAACAGGATCGTAATGTTGACACTCAATAACGACACTGATATGTGCAGTTCCTGGACGGAGAGCCCTCCTGCACATCAAACAGTCCGAGTGACTGTTAGTGTCATTTAGTGTTGTCTGACCATTGACAAAGTACAACTATTTTTTTAGGGCACAAGTTAAGTTAAGTAAATCCTTTTGCCCAAAACTGAAGGGGCGACACTCCTCCCTCCCCCCGTGACGCCAGGCCTGTCCCCATCCTATTCCATAATGTCATTATACTGTATATAATAACAGTGACCGATCCTTACTAACTGTATGAGTTAAAATTGCACATCAGCACATAGCAGGGGGCACATAGCCGCGATGTATTATCAATGTTAAATTTCAACCATAATATCGACAACATTAATAAACGCATACGTTGAGAAAATATCTAACCCAGCATATTTTCCGGTTATATACCACAATGCATTGCTAGTATTCGTTGGTCGCCATTTTGGCCACGTTTTTCAATCGTAGAAGAAGTCTGCGAATATCTCAGCAATCCTCTTTTGACGAGTAAGTATAAATAATAATAATAATAATAATACTATCTGAATACATACAGATCTTACTTAATATTATTTTGATTAAAATAGTATGTTAATAAGCAAAAAATGGCACATAAAAATAGTGTGAAGGGGAAGATTACACAAAATCGTTTTGCCATTTCTCTAATTTGAGAATCAGAAAAAACAGCACATGTTCAACAGGTCATTGAAAATAAGTATGTAACATGTACCATTAACAACGTCAATGCTAAACAACCCTTAATGTTATAGTACCCCATGGATTTGTGAAGTATGTGATGATAATTTTCTCTGATTCTCCTAAAAATATATGGATATTCTTAGAAATTAGAATTGCCTCAGCAAGACAACTTTAAGGAATAACGATATGTTTTTTATGGAAAAAATAATAATCGCGGTGTTATACTCCTTTCTGTGTGATTTCTGAAATAGTTATTGTTCTAAATTTAACTAGGCAATGATATATGGGAAATACCTGCGTAGTGTGACCTTTCTTACTCACCCTTTTAAACAACATTTTTATCGCAGTCATTTTGTTCTCTTAATCAAATTAGATTATATAAATGTAAACGGTAGAAAATCTCTGTTAAAATCCCAAAAATAAAACTGATGACAGGAATTGCGGGAAATTACCGAGCGTACGGTACGGTCTAAAACGTGCAACAGTACTGTATGTAATTTATTTACACAGCTTTGCATACAGGGGTTTCGCGAGGGGGTCTTGCCACCTGCCTGAAAAAAATGTAATTATATGTTGATTTCTTTGAATGACAATATTTCTATTTTTATTTTCTTAAGAAAAGTTGATACCATTTCCTTTTATATTCCATCGTCCTTACAGTACCTTACATACAACAGTCACTGTTTATTTACTGTTTATTTGCATGTGTTACAATTATCTGTAGGTGCACATCAGCACGCAGGGGACACACCAAATCAGACTTTATGTCAAAGCACTATTTATCCCAATGGAGGAAGCGACATGCAGAGCTAAATGCTCTTGCAGAATCCAGCAGTGATGATAAAGATGACAGCTTTCACATAGATGACACCAAGGATGAGAATGTGGAACAATCGTCTGGTGATATGGGTGCTAGTGTCAATGATGACATTACACATCAGGATTCAAATGACTATGGGTACACTGAAGAAGTTATTACTTCTGAAGAAGAAATCTTGAATGAGGTTGAAAGGTCTGACTCTGATGAATCTGATGTAACTGACCCCAGTCCTGAATCTACTGACCTTGTAGATGAGACACAGACTGATCCAGCAAGGCCAAATCTATCTACCGAACTTGTAGCTTGGTCTGCAAAGCATGGTTGTAAAAGACAGTGTTTCAATGATTTATTGGAGATATTGAGACGTCCAGGACTTTCCTCAAACACCTAATAAAGTGCAAATCAGTGATAAATGCGGTGTTCAGTACATTTACTTTGAATTAAAGAAAGGAATCCTGAAAAACATATCTTCTAAAACATTCCAAGAAGGCATGCATTCTGTAGACCTGTGTATCAATGTTGATGGAGTTCCTCTCTTCAAATCTACATCTGTGCAATTTTGGCCTATTTTGTGCTCTTTTCACCAATTCCAGCCTTTCATAATGGCATTATTTTCTGGATGGTCCAAGCCTGATCCAGTTGATGATTATATGAGTGACTTTTTAGAGGAGTTAAAGTTACTCACCAATAATGGCATTCACTTTGAAGATAGAGTATTTAATGTTACTGTGAAGGCTTTTATATGTGATGCCCCTGCACGCTCATATCTGAAATGCTGCAAAGGACACAATTCGTATTTTGGCTGCAAAAGATGCAAAATTAAAGGGAGCTGGGAGGGAAGAGTTGTTTTCACAAGGGAAGAGGCATGTAATGATCGTACAGATGAACAATTCAAGAACTTTGAGTACAAGGAACACCAACAAAGACTTTCTCCCTTAGCTGCTGCTGGAATTGGGTGGATAAGCCAATTCAACCTTGACTACATGCATCTAGCTTGTGTTGGTGTTGGCAAAATAATTCTTATTTTCTTAAAGCAAGGACCAGCTAAATGTCCACTGTCTGGCAGGCAGAGGAAAGAAATTTCTGATAATTTGGAAATTCTTAGCGGAAAGATGCCTGGGGAATTTGCTAGGCAGCCAAGATCCCTCTCAGAGCTTGACAGATGGAAGGCTACAGAGTTCCGCCAGTTCCTTTTGTATACAGGCCCCATTGTGCTTCGTAATGTTGTATCAAAGGAACTATACACCCATTTTCTGATGCTAACAGTTGCTCTTTCCATTATGTTGGACTCGGATGAAAGAAAGAGAAATGCCAATCTCAACTATGCCCCGAAACTGCTTGATACCTTTGTTGACAATGCACAGCATTTGTATGGACCAACATTTGTTGTATACAATGTGCACAGTTTGAGACATCTACATCAGGATGTGGTACAATTTAATTGTTCCTTAAATGATGTATCTGCATTCCCATTTGAAAACGTTTTACAGTCCTTGAAGAAACTAGTGCGGAACAGTCATACAGTAACCCTATAGCTCAAGTAGTAAAGAGAATGAAGGAGAAGGAAAGAGTTCAGAGCAACTGTGAAGCATCTGGTTCACAGATGTATATTTCGTCAAGACAAAAAGACTGTTGTTTCCTGTTGGATAATGAGGACTTTGCATTTGTGAAGGAAAAAAGAGCAGACAGAAGTCTTCTATGTGATGTTGTATGACAGACTCAGACATGTAACTTCTTCACTGAACCATGTGAGTAAAAACTGCATAATATTATATATGTTAATAGTCTGGAGATGCATGCAAGGGAGAAATTCCTCTCTGTAAAAGAGTTGCACAGAAAAGTAGTGTGTCTCCCATATGGTGCTGGGTATGTCCTTTTCCGTCTTCATAATGGCATAGAACATAATCCTGTTCCATGAGGAAGTTGCAACTTTGATTCACACAGGATGCTGCTGTCTGCTCTTTTCTCATGGTTAAGTTTAAATTTTAAAGTTTGTGAGGAATTGCATGTAGTGAATACCATCTAACTACAAATGTATACATAAAGCAGAATGTTTATTATTGAATTATGTGTTTTTATTGAGTATAATCTTTATAAGCGAACACAAGTGTAGTAATTAGCACCACAATCTGAATTAAGACTCAAAATTAAAATGTGCATGTCTGTTTCAGGTGATGTGGACATGCGCTGTTTGGATAGAGCAAGAGGGGGAGGTTGAGGGAGTCCTGCCCTCAAACTGGGTGGATGCCCGAAGAGAGTTTGTGTGGTGGCCGAATGATCCAAAGCAGGCCACAAAACTATACAAAGAGAAGGCCAACCCTAATAAAGATACTTGGGTTACCTTCAAGCTCATTAAAGTTAAACATACATCAGGTATAGCTTTCTTTGAAAATAAGAGCAAATTCCTGTTAATTATTATAAATTCCGATTGAATATTTACAGTAACTGTCTATGTACATGTATTAGTGCAAAAATACCTTTTTCATATTTGATCATATGTAATGTAAATTTAATTATTTGTAGACAAGAAATCAGAGTGTGATCACTTTGATTTAACCACCTCTGTTACGGATGCTGAAGATGAGGATGAGACACCCAATCCAAAACACAAAAGAAAGAAGCGGGTGTTCTCCAATTATGTTGATGGTATTGTAACGTTGCCATAGCCGGCCCAGGGACGGCAAAATAAATGTAGTGGCTATAGGCACCAGTTATGTAGGGTTTGGGCATTTACTGGGACAATTATTAATTGTAGCAGTAAATCACAAAATTGATTCTTTTGATGGCTTTAGAATCCAACCATGCGACATAACTCAAACAACGCACACACACAGGTACTAATACACGAGGATACATTTATTAATACATAGAATATGCATGTAAACCTAACAGATCTTATCGAGAGGGTTATCAGAATACAAAAGGTATATATTCAGTCAGTTACAAAGAGTTACATATATCAAGAGGATATACGTTCAGTATATCATTCATTAAGACCGTTTCGTAATTGAACTTGGTTACAACTTCTACATTAGATACTCAAAACAAGTACGTAACTCTTAGGAATTAAATTGATATCAACTGGTTGGGATAACAGTTGAATTCTCAAGCAGTAATGCAGTGAAGTTGAATACTCATCCAATCTCTGGGGATTCAGATCTCCTGCGGGCACAAAGAAACAGTTGCAGGCTTGTTGCTGTCCAATCCGCACTCTCTGGCTAGGTGCTGTGCGGCTTGCTACGGTGCGCTGCTGATGTTCACTGACCGGCTAGTTAGTGTTGGCTTTAACTAGCAAAGTTTGTGCACAGGAGAAAAGATGACTGTGGGTCCCAGCAAGTCAGGAAGAGGACCAGTTTGTTCCTGATGAAGAGCTAGTTCTGAATAGTGATTCAGCTGTCCACAGTTCTGACCTGTTCACGAGGCCTGCTGCTGGTGCTAACCTCGGGTGGATCCTCTGGTTACTCTCTGGCAACCTCCGCTCTCGACTCTTAGAACAAAGGAAAGTTCTGGCACTCGGACACACTGGCCGTTCCGTGGTTGTCCGGGCTGAGTCTCAGGGTGGTCAGGAGGCGCGCTGCGAGAATGTCCTGCCCTTGGGAGCCTTCTGCTCCTGGGCCGTCCTGCCCTGGAATTCTCCTTTGAATTCCCTTTAGAAAAGGCTCAGAATTCCCTCTGAATCTTACTGAATCTCTCAGGCTCTCTGTGTTGCCTGTTTTTACCTGGAGGAACTTCAGCTCGTTGATTGGCTGAAAGTTCCATGGGCATCAGAGTCCCACGTGGGTTACTCGGCCCTACCAGTCCCTGATTGGTTGATCAAGGTGAGATATCAGTCACTTACTCCTGACACTTAGGAATGCAGTCCAGATGTCCATCTGGCACTCCCTAGACAGATAGGCGCCAATGGATGACCATTGATCATGATAGCCAGGCTTAGCTAAGTGCATCCCCCTTTGGGAGCTGTCCTAGGAAACCTTATTAAAGGAAGCCTTAAATCAGCCTGCACCACAGAGATGAACAGAGAGATGGGGCCTCATTTGGGAAGGCTCAGAACACTTAATTCTTTCTTATTAATAAGCCTCGCCGCTACAGTATGTAAAAGTAACAGTCTCAATAGCTATATTTTTAACCAGTTATTAATATCAACTGATACATTTAGCTTGTACCTTGTTATTGATTTTTTTACAACCCTTTAAAATAAGTCATTTTGAAAGGTGTTCTGTATGAAAATGTTAAAAATCTTATCAGATTTGTTGATCATGGAAATTGCTAAGAATTTTGGTTAGCTTATTCTATTTTAAACTAATTTTCAGTATTATATTGAAATATAATAATTTTCTATTATATTACAGACTTTGATTCTGATGCTGCTACTCCAAGTCCATTTCTCTGCCTTCAAAGTTCCCAAAATAAAGAAAATAAATGTATTGTAAAAAGTAACAGATCAAGTTGATTAAATAATTTAATGTGATATGAAATATTTTACTGCCATATTTTTTCTGTTTAGAAAAGAAGAAGCCACCGAAGCTGCCAGTTCCACCCCCAAAACTGAGGTTCTCTCCTAGGAAGAGTGTCTCCCAGAGCTCACTCAGCTGTTCAAGTACGCTTAAAGGTAGGTTATTGCAATCAAAGTTAAAATGTTTTCTTAATGTCCTTAGATGTCCTTAAAGATAACCATCATCAATCATATTTAAAGACAAGTTAAGACCATTTTTTATGTTATTGAAGCCCAACCATCAAAGGTGAGAACCAAGGAAGAAAATGGTGCCGAGTTCTGGCTTCAACATTCCTGAAGTTTTTACTACGTTTTTTGCCTACATCTAATTACTCTATGAAATTGAGATGAAACTCACAAGTTCATTTTTTTTTATTACGTCTGAGGTTATGTCACTGTAATTTCCAAAGTCTGGAGAACTGTCTTCCATAAGCAAATTATATTCAAAGATTATTGGATTGGTGAACATTTTACATCCATACTTAAATATTAAATTAATCTGCAATATTATATTAACAGCCCAGGTAGTCCAAACTGGGACCTCACCACGCAAAGTTTGAAGCCCTAAGCAAGTTATAAGACCAAAGTCTTCAACCGAAGTACTTAGTACATTACTTGTATCATATTAATTAAATTATTAAATTTAAGAATAGTTTATGATCCCTCTGCAAATGATTTGTTAAGTATGAGATTATTGTTAACTTTTAAATTTCTAGTATCAAACCAGGATTGGCCAGATGGCAGAAATGATCCTGGAAGACTATCAAAAAGTATGTCTTTTTAATTGTATAAAGTAATAAATAAAACTACCCATATTATAGTTTTACACAGAATGTATTTTAATTATGTGTAGGCTCGTATACAATATAAAAATAAGTTGTCTTTTACCACAATGCTACAAACGACACAAACATATTCAAAATTGAAGCTATGTTTTTAATACACCAATGGAGTTTAATTGACATTGTTTATAGAATCCTAGTTCAATGACAGACTAAATGACTAAATTGAAATATTAAGTTGTGTGATAAAGTAAATGTTTTCCATAACTGAATTCTTTTCAGAGTCTCCCAGGCAGAAGACCACATCCAGACCAGAAGAGAAGAGAGAGAGATATCCTCCTTCAGAAGGAAGTACAGTTAAAATGAACTACAGATGTGGGAATTTTTACTTTTTAAGATTATAAATTGCATGTAGCACATTAGCAACACTACAGTTATGGTAATGTGACAATAGTGTAAGAAAATCCTAACCTAATTCCTTTTAAATGCTGATATAAAATGTTAATTTCAGGAGTTTCAAAAGTGGGTATTGGGCCTCCTGATAGAGATGAGGGATGAATTGAGGCGTTTGTGTAGGTCCACAGAACCGGTAGACTCCCAATTCCACATCAGGAGGCTGACCACAATGGAAGAGTTCTGTGCATACGAGCAAGCACTTGACAGCATGGACAATCAAAACCTGCTGGTATGATATTATATTCTCATTGTGGTGTAGAAAATATTCACTACTAATGTTCTAGGTTTCAGATAGGTCATAATTTTATAGCCTACATCTGATTAATGATCCATCTCTGGCATACGTTCATATTTTTAGTTTATAATGTATAATCTTGCTTATCCTTTAATGGCAAAATAAAGTGTTTTTAATGTTCTAAAAAGTTACTACATTTTTTTTTACTTTGAAAAATGGTCACTTTGTATTTATAAACTGAGAAAATACTGAAAGAAAAGTGCAGTTAATATGTGAAAATGTGTTTGTTCCATTGAATGTGTAAATGGGTATGTCTCATTAGTTAATTAATGAAGATCTAGTAGCTTCTAACATTATTTCTAATAAAATATTATTTCCAGATAAACCAACTTCGGAGAGTAGGCGGCAGTGATGTCAGAGAAAGTGTGTTCACAGTCTTGTCAAGGTATTGCTTGTTGATTTTTAACATGTTTTTACATTACATTTTTACTTTGATCAAGTTAACATATCCACAGAATTGAGCTTATAGATACCTATGTGTTAACCACTGAATGTGCAAGGTGTAAAACTGCAAAATTGTCTTTTAAAATATAAGGATTACAGTATTAAATTTGATCCTAAATATTTGAGTAAATAAATGCTGAGTGGAAACTTACTTGAAAAAATGTCTAAACTCCAATTTGGTTTTCAGACTTATGACAAATGAACTGATGACAGAATTGAACTTCGTTGGCACAAGCCGAAAAGATAAACAACAAAAGAGTGGCCTGGGAGATACAACTCTTCATACAGTAATTAAAGGTACTCCTATTCTATGTTGTACTTTCAAACTTTGGGTACTCTTTAATTAGGACAGACTTTATTGCTCAACTGCTATGATGCAAGCCAAATTGTATCCGTTTATTTCAGCTTTGAGCTTAGTAAACCTTAATGGTTCATTTTTGAACTTGAACTTGAACTTTGAACTTTATTGCCATATGTAACCGGTGCTGGTACAATGGAATTCTTACTTACAGAAAGTCTCTCAATTGTAAAACAAGTGTAAAAAAACAAAAAAAAAACAAAGTGCAAACAGTGCATCAAGACAATGTACAAACAAACAATAGACAATGTGCAAGTAAACATGCAGACAGTTTGAATGTAAACAATACAGACGTGTAAACAATGACTGGAGACGTACAATAAATAAATTACAATGAGGTAGATGGTGATGGTGTAGGTGTGGTCCGAGGGGGATGGCTAAATGTGTTCGCCAGTCTCACTGCTTGTGGATAGAAGCTATTGAAGAATCTAGTGGTAAGTGTCCGTATGCTCTTATATCTCTTGCCTGAGGGCAGTGGGGTGAAGAGCTCATGCCCGGGGTGGTGACTGTCCTCTGTGATGGCCAGAATTCTACCACGGCAGCGGTCCTCATAGAGCTGTTTAATCTCGGTGAGACCGCAGCCGATGATCTTCTGGGCCATATTGACCATTCTCTGCAGTGCCTTTCTTTCTCGCGAAGAGGTGTTGCCATACCACACGGTGATCCCGTTGGTGAGGACGCTCTCGATAGTGCAGCGGTAGAAGTTCACCAACACATGTATTGGCATCCCCCATCGCTTGAGGCACCTCAAGAAATAAAGGCGCTGCTGAGCCTTCTTCATGATAGAGTCAGTGTTCACAGTCCAGGTTAGATCTTTAGAGATGTGAATTCCCAAAAACCTAAAGCTGGTGACTGTTTCCACTTCCGTTCCATCAATACTGAGTGGGCTGTGAGTGTGTGGCCTGTGTCTCCGAAAGTCCACTATTAGCTCTTTCGTTTTCTTTATGTTCAAGTCCAGGTTACTGCTATGACACCACCTAAGCAGCTGTACAACTTCATCCCTGTAAGTGGACTCGTCATCATCACTGATCAGTCCTATTATAGTGGTGTCATCGGCAAACTTAATGATGCGGTTGTTGCTGTGTCTTGCTGTGCAGTCTTGAGTAAATAGGGAGTACAACCTTGGACTCAGACAGCAGCCTTGTGGGGTTCCAGTGCTCAGGGTGAGTGGTGTTGATGTTTTATTGCCTATCCGCACCACCGGTGGTCTCTTGATAAGAAAGTCCAGCAGCCAGTTGCAGACAGAGTTGCACAGACCTAATCCCCTGAGCTTTGTCACCAGTTGACTGGATATGATGGAATTGAATGCTGAACTGTAGTCCACAAACAGCATTCTCACATACGAGTTCTTAGTGTCCAGGTGTTACAAGGCTGTATGCAGAGCCAGGGAGACAGCATCATCCACTGATCTGTTGCTCTGGTAGGCGAACTGCAGGGGGTCCATATGTGATATGTTGAGGAGTTGATATGTGACAACACCAGCTTCTCCAGGCATTTCATCACCACAGATGTTAATGCTACTGGGCGGTAATCATTCAGGCATGTCACTTTTGTCTTTTTGGGGGTTGGAACAATAGTGGTTTTTTTAAAGCAGGTGGGGACCATGGACTGTGACAGGGAGGAGTTAAAGATGTCTGTAAACACTGTGGTCAGCTGGGCTGCACATGTCCTCAGGACGCGAGGTGGTATCCCATCAGGCCCTGCAGCCTTACGGATTTTCACCCTGCTCAGAGTCTTCTGCACGTCCTGCTCTGAGAGTTTCAGAACAAACTCGCCCTGCACACTTGGGGTCTTCTCAGCAGTGCCCGTGTTCAGAGCATCAAAGCGGGCATAGAAGTGGTTCAGCTCGTCAGGCAGGGATGCGTTGTTCGTGTCAATCTCCTGGCTGCAGCCCTTGTAGCCTGTGATTGACTGTAATCCCTGCCACAGCCTCTGGGTGTCAGCGCACTGCATTTCAAGCCACACTCTGTAGCTCCGTTTGGCGCGTTTTATGGCTTCTTCTAATGCATACCGTGATTTCTTGTACAGCTCTTCGTCCCCCGATTTGAACGCGGTGGATCTAACTTTTATTTTATTGCGTATGTCGTGGTTGAACCACGGTTTCTGATTGGGAAATGACCTAATTTTCATTTCTGGTACACAAACGTCGGTGCAGTATTTAATATAGCTGGTGACCGCGTCGGTATACTCATTTAAATCTGTGTCGGGAGCTCTGAATGCGTCCCAGTCTGTACTATCAAAGCAGTCTATTAACCTGCTTTCCGCCTCCTCAGACCAACAACGCACTGACCTGTTCGCAATAGGGGAGGTCTTCAGCTTCTGTTTGTACTCGGGAAGCAACAGGAGAGCGATGTGGTCCGACTTACCGAAACTCGGTTTGGGAAGCGCTTTGTATGCTCCTTTTATTGTTGTGTAGCAGTGGTCTAAAATATTGCCTCCTCTTGTCGGTACAGTGACATGCTGAATGTATTTTTGCAGAACTTTCCTCAGATTGCAGTGGTTGAAGTCCCCTACTACAATTGAGCTCATCTATCTTATTGTCCAGTGACTGAACATTAGCTAACAAAATAGACAGCAGCGGTGGTCTGTGCGGACGCCTTCGTAGTCGCGCTAGCACGCCGCCTCGTCTTCCCCGGCGTCTGCTGCCCACCTGTTGTTGTTGTTCGCCGCATCTTTGTCCGATTCAGCAGGTGGGGTCCGGTACGTGAAAAAAGTTGTTTGATGACATTAAGGAGTCTGTCCTTAGGTTTAAAAGCGTTTGTCTATCATAAGTAATGACAGACATTGAGCGTCCAACACAAAACAAGAGTATTAACGTATAAATAAACATTAAAACAGACACACAACGAGAGAGCTTTCTGTAAACCGTCGCTGGAAACCGTTTTGAGATTATACTCAAGAAGATATTAATCATCATTTATTTGAGTAGTATTATTATATAATTTTCTCCTAGCTGCGGTGCTGAAGTCCCACCCTACATCAACAGAAAAATAAATAAAGGAGCACGCAATGCGTTACTTGAAGAATGCATATGCAAGGCAGGTGGCCAGGAGATCTGGACACTGAAAATAATAGGTTTCTGGTCCTGTTAGGACAATTAGACAGGGTTTGCAAATGGTGGACAAAAATTGTCTTAACTTCCATTGTAATTTTTTTTTCTTGGAAATATAGAAGTTGTACATTTTAAAATTTATATTTGAATCAAAATGTGGTTTTGAGTTAGATAGTGTGTTAATGTAATTAGTTTGTGTTTGTCATTCCTATACTGTATATTGATGTTGCCAGAATTTGTAGCTGAAGTTTAAGACTAGTTGTGTTTGTTTTATGATTATTGCTTATATGTTGATTGTTGATTGACTGTATACAATGTATAATTTGAAATACATATTTTTCAGATGTGAATGTGTATTTTCAGAATAAATTTCTAAACCAAATCATTGGCTTGGTTTACTAGTTTCTACACCTATAAAACCTATCTTTGATGTATAATAAACCTCTAACCATATACGTATAATAGTCTTCTAACCATATATGTATAATAGTCTTCTAAAGTTATCCGGAACTCCAACCATATATGTATAATAGTCCTCTAAATTTATCCGTATACTAGAACTCCAACCATTTATGTATAATGAACATCTAATCAGATGTATAATTAACGTATAACGATAGATGTATATTTAATTCTAGACTAAATGCGGACCACATTTATACGTCTAAGGTATACGTTTAATAGATGTATATTATACATCTTTTGCCCACTGGGTCACTCGAATTTAATACAGTCTCATTTTAATAAATTCCCCCGTTTCTCTGGTAAGTCGTGACACTTATGGATCCTCCAATTCTACCTATAGGTTCCCTCACACAGAATGGTCTCTCTCCTGTGTGAATGTGCTGGTGTGATTGTAAGTGGCTTTTCACACTAAAACTCTTCCCACACTGACTGCAGCTGAACAGTCTCTCTCCTGTGTGAATGCGCTGGTGGGTTTTTAAGTTACTTGACTGACTAAAACTCTTCCCACACTGACTGCAGCTGAATGGTCTCTCTCCTGTGTGAATGCGCTGGTGTGATTGTAAGTGGCTTTTCACACTAAAACTCTTCCCACACTGACTGCAGCTGAACAGTCTCTCTCCTGTGTGAATGCGCTGGTGGGTTTTTAAGTGACTTGACCGGCTAAAACTCTTCCCACACTGACTGCAGCTGAATGGTCTCTCTCCTGTGTGAATGCGCTGGTGGTCTATTAAGGTACTTGACTGACTAAAACTCTTCCCACACTGACTGCAGCTGAACAGTCTCTCTTCTGTGTGAATGCGCTGGTGGGTTTTTAAGTAACTTGACTGACTAAAACTATTCCCACACTGACTGCAGCTGAAAGGTCTCTCTCCTGTGTGAATGCGCTGGTGGGTTATTAAGTGACTTGACCAACTAAAACTCTTCCCACACTGACTGCAGCTGAAAGGTCTCTCTCCTATGTGAATGCGCTGGTGAGTTTTTAAGTGACTTGACTTACTAAAACTCTTCCCACACTGACCGCAGCTGAACGGTCTCTCTCCTGTGTGAAGGTGCTGGTAGGGTTTTGAAATGCTAGACTGACAGAAACGCTGCTCCTCCCTGTGCCATAATGGCAGTTTGTCCACTCCATCTGAGCAAGGCCTTGAGTGATTCTTCCTCCTCCTCTGATCGTGCTGGGGTCTCTTATTCTGCAAATGCTCCATGGAATGGTCTTGCTCTGTGTGCTGAAACTGAGATTTGTTTTCTCCACCGAGACCTTCAGTGTGCTGCTCAGCAGTGTGAATCATCTGGGGCTCCTTCTCGAGCTCTCTGAAACTGAAACCGTCCAGTTCATTCAGTTGTTCCTCTCTTTGCCCAAGAACAGACATAGTCTCCAGTTCATTAAAACTTTCAACGATTTTCTCAGTAACCAGATTATTAAACCTGTGTGTTAAGTCATCAGATACTAAGGGATCATATGATTGTTTTAGACTCTGCAGTGACAGTCTCTCTACTTGAACAGAACAAGGCCTAATTATTATCAAGCCCTGTAGGAGCTGCTGTTGCTCCTCCCTGTCCTGACTCTTCTCTGTGTGCTGTGACTCAATACTGTTCTCTTCACCAAGTACATCAGCCTGCTGTTCTGCAGGGTCAATCAACTTGGGCTCCATGTCCTGCTCTGTAAGATTTAAAATATCCAGTTCTTCACTGTGTTCTTGTACAGAGACACAGCCCAGTTCATTAAAACCCTGTGTAATATTGTTTGTGTCCAGATTATTAATCTTCTCATAAAATCATCACATACTAAGAGCCCAGTTGTCACACTCTCAGGTTCTGTCTTTATCATGGCCACAGGGTTCAGATTCTCCACACTCTGTCTGCTCTCTGTGTGCTGCTCACTGAGTGTCTCTTTCCCTTCTGCGGCAGTGAGCTCTGTCTCCTGCATCAGACTGGAGCCCCACTCCTCCTCACTGTGCTGCTGTTCAAGAAGAGCCCTTTCCCCAGCATCGGAGAGAGCACTGGCCTCTGAGCCTGTAAACACAGGACAAGAAAACAAGACCTCTATAATAATAATAAAAAAACTATTTTATATAGCACCTTTAAAGGAGGCTTCTCAAAGCGTTTTATAGAATGACAACAACAAAAAATACACAATATAAGCACGATGAGAATTCACAGTTAGAGGAGACAGTAGATGGTGGTACTAAGTACAGTAGGAGCAGAGGAGTAAAGAACAGTTAAATAAAGGCTCTTCTGAAGAAGGTTATGAGTCTGGATTTGAAGGAGTTTAGAGAAGGTGACTCTCCGATATCCTTAGGGAGAGAGTTCCAGAGCTTGGGGGGATAACAGGTGAAGGCCATGTCACCCATACAATGTAGACGGGCTTGGGGGACAGTAAGGAGAGCAGAATTAGAAGAGCGAAGGTTGTGAGGTGGGGAGTAGGGTGATAACTCAGACAGGTACCGAGCCATGGAGAGCCTTATAGGTGAGCAGGAGGATTGTTAAGTCGACAGGAAACTTGACAGGAAGCCAGTGCAAGGACTCCAGGACAGGAGTAATGTGAACACTTGCACTAGACCTGGTCAGGATTCTGGCTGCCGAATTGTGGACATACTGGAGTTTGTTCAATGGGGATTTAGAATCCCCAGAGAGTAGAGCGTTACAGTAGTCGATTCAAGATTAGACAACACTTTTCAGCCACAGTTAGTGATAACATAGGGCGTAGTCGAGGAATATTTCTGAAGTGAACGAAAGATGTTTTGAGAACATTCTACGCATGTGGGTCGAACGTCAAATATCATCCCCACGTTTTTCAATTTAGAGTGAAGCTCAAGTACAAGACCATCTACAGATAGGGTTTCACACTGATTTTACAAAGTTGATGGGTGGTGCCAATAAGCATGGTTTCAGTCTTGTCACAGTTAACATGAAGGACATTTTGAGTCATCCAAGTTCTTATGTCAGAGATGCAATTAGAATAGAGACAGCCACATCTGCATAAGGTTTGGTATGGATGTATATATGAGTAATATTAGCATAGTAATGATAGCTGAGGCCATGTGATCTTAAAAGCTTCAAGCTAAAGCTGTAAGCTTCAAGCTACACAAACACGCATCTAGTATTCTCGCAATCAATTTGGGTTGTTTAAGCATATAATAGAGGAATAATAGAGTTTAAGTGGGTTTCTGATAATATGTGATTTTAGATATACAAGCTTTGTCAGAAACCTAATTACCATGTAAAAAGTAAGACTACAGAAATAATAATGATACATGACATTTACATTAACACTGCATTGAGAAAGAGAGGGGTTCATGCAGACACACTGACTGCACACTACAGTACATTTACACTACACTGAGAGTAAGGGATTTATACTGACAAGGACAAACTGGAAATTACAGCATATTAACACTGCACTGAGAGAGAGGGGTTCATACAGACACACTGACTGGACACTCCAGTACATGAACACTGCACTGAGAAAGAGGGGATAATACAGACACACTGACTGGACACTCCAGTACATTAACACTGCACTGAGAGAGAGGGGGGTTAACACAGACACACTGACTGGACACTACAGTACATGAACACTGCACTGAGAGGGGGGTTAATTAGCTCCGTAAAGTTGCCCCCCTACTAACAGCACAAACGATGAAACTTACCTCATTCATTAGTGCTGTTTGTGTCGGTATGTGCCGTTAAAAGTAGCGTTTGTGTTGCTTTCGTTTCTGAGATATAGCGCCTTGTTTTTTCGGGCTCGTGACGTCACTCAGCCCCCCTACAACGTCGTAGGGGAACTTGACCGGTCTCAATCATTAGTGCTGCGTTTGTGTCGGTTTGTTGAAAGTAGTGTTTGTGCTGCTTTCATTCCCGAGATATAGCGCCTTGTTTTTCCGGTGATCACGTGACCATACACGGTGACTTGGACCTCCAGTAACCCCGTCTGCCAAGTTCAAGCGCTCTGTTACCAGCGCGAGAGTAACAATTCTGCAACTTTGTTCCTCTGTTTGCCCGGATGAGGGTATGGCGGTGGATTTTGCATTTAATATCATTATCTTCTATGCGTTTATGTGATTAGGAAAATTAAATTTGTCTCCAATATCATACCCGATTCAGAGCAGTTGCGGGTGTAGCCTTAAAAAGCGAACATTAGCAAAATTGTATATTCTTACAAAGAGGCTTTAACGAACACGTCTTAATACCTCAAAGCATTGTCCTTTTTTAAAAATCTGAAGAAGTAATCAGTTTCACATTGTCTCCTTCTTAAATAAACAGGCATCAAAGGACGTGTGAAGATTCAACCTGTCTGTCGAGCCACATATTTAAAAAGACTTGAATTTGCAACTTTCTGAACCATTGTTACTCTTTTTTATGCAAAGCCAAAGTGAAAAGGAACCAGGACTTCAGGACTTTTTTTTAAAGGGGCACTATGTACAAAGTTTACACAGTTCATAACACATCCGAGAAACAAGAGTCTTACCATCTCATACATGAACACCGCGGCAATATTGGAAAATATTTTTATTTTCACAGAACAGAAGTGAACATATATCTAGGATCTCTGAAAAACTGGCATTATCCACGTGTTTGTATTTACAGGGGTCTTATGCGCAAACATGAAACGATTAGCTCACAGTTCTTTTATCTGTGTTTCTGGTCAGTCCTTGGTGTAGAATACAGCATGAGGGCACACCTTGACCTCTGAATACACAAATATGACAACAAGGACGTTTACAGGTACCAACACACTCAGTACTTAAATTACTGGATGTGATGAAAACAATTAATGCAATTTGTTTTCCAACTCTGTCTGGTCGGGTGGGGGTGGATGTTTTACATTTTAATATAGTGCCTTCTTTTTCTGGCCTTGACGTCACTCTGTGCCGTTGGCACCATACAAAAACTGCAAGTTCAAGACCACCAGATCTTTCAATTGTGATCTCTTGATAAGTTGACCCCAGCCTTTGCAGTTGATGTTTGATTTATTACCTGCATCTCTGGTGAAGACCTCTTCTTCCAAATCGTAAGTTACTTTACAAACTAGAAATGCTATCCTGTAATTATGATGCTACGTTGACGTTCCCATGAATTTATTTTAAAGTAAAGATATTTGAGAAACTTGTTTTATATCGCAGGGAATACCACAAAAATTAGTAAGCTTTATTTGTTGTTATCATGATATTTCTACACATGCAAGTGAAACTTGAAAGGATTTGTCACACTTCTGAATTTAAATTATAATGTTTTGTTTCTGTACGTGTTACAAGGAGAATTGAACCCCAAAAAATCTCTGACATGTTACAAATTGCAGATGTGAAAGCTGAAATGATTAAGTGGTGAATGTAATGCTTTAAAAACATATTATAAACAAAAGAAGTGGTGATGGGCCTTGGTATTACAGTTAAAGTGAGAAGGTGGGTCTACAAAATATTAATTTATCAATTTCTATTTACATTTACAGAAACTTTTTGATGTGCACTGTAATCCATAACAATGTAAAAAACTTAGTTATATTTTCATTTACACAGCGGAGGGAAGTCCCCATTACCTGTAGGGCACTTTCACTGGGGTTTCCAGAGAAGCACTATATAACTGAAAGGATATTATTAATCACGTGAAAATTTGGAAGAAGAACAGTTGAAGCCAGGTTTGGTGAAATTCATTTTTTGTTACATTTTTGAGTGTTAATCAGACTTCTCTATACTTTGCATTAAACATTTCCCATGATACCCAGGCCATGGGTCTAGCTTGGGATTCAGCCATCACATGAACGCTGAGATTAAAGGGTGACATCACGGAGCTAACAAAAGAGTAAGTTCCAAGCAATATACAGTGTTTTGCATTCATCCTTATCTCTTTCTGGGGATTTAAACTACTCATCAATTGCTTGATTTTTTTTAAACCTTGAGCGGTCCTATTCCACGTACTGCACTAAATATTTGTGATTTGTGATTGTGTATGAAAGTAGATATCAGAGCTACTGCATGCAATAGCTTATTAAGGAGCTGTTGCCTTTCTATTGTTCCATTACCTGTAGAGAGGGAGAGGGGTTTATAATGTACGTTGAAGTACCTGCCTCTTTGAAGTTCTGAGCATCTTTGGGAATTTTTGCATGGTTTACATTGATTGTATCATGTCCCAGAAGAAGCAGGCACGAAACTGGTGATTCCACTATTGTAGTAAATGTAGTAGAGTTAACCATTTGACAATAGATTAAGGTCTGCCTTCACAGAGCATAGAACAGGATAAAATGAGTTTTGTGTGAGCTTTATTAAGTTATACCCTCGCACAACAAAGTATATTAAGGAAGTACAGAGTTGGTATAAAATAACATCATCTGGTGTGTTACACTGTTACCACACTTAAGAGACCAAGGAAATGTACTGGATTAAAGCTCTGTATTGTTCATTGTTATTCTGACATTGTTAAACATTTTACACATTGTTTGGTTAAGAAAGTCGCTGTGAGGACAGGATTTGTTTTTTTGTATTTTAAACAATGTATGTTGTTGCACCATAGTACTTATTCTACATATTTGCCCTTCATACCAGGATTTATCACCTATAGGCACTGTTAGGAGGGTAGGAACTTAACAGTACTAACATTCAGGCTGTGCTGCCAGACATAACCTGACAAAAGAATATACCCAAGTGCTGCAGGGCTGCAAAGGTAACAAAGAATCAATGTATACATGCATAACAGAGTAACTGCAAACTATAAAATCACACATAAAACATCACACTTAGACCAAAAAAAAAAGAAGGATACAATGCTTTTTCTTCTGAAGAAGTTCTAGAAGAAATAGGTGAAGCAGGGGACCAAGAGCCAAGCTGTACCCTTGATGCATGCCCGACAGCACTGAAAGACTGGGTAACAGAAATCTGTGAAGAATGCAGGTTGCTTGCTGTGGACAGTGGTGATAGACATAACCTGCATTTCCTACCGGAGATTGTTCCTCATCTCACCAGGCTTGCTTGATATCTCCCACTCTGGACTGGCTTAATGGTTCCACTTTTCAAAAGTGTGAACATCACTGCAAGCTCAGCCAGTGAGGAGGTGGATTTCAAAATCCTAAAACGATCAGTGCTGAAGTATGAGTTGACAGGTTCCTTATGAAGCACCTAGCACCCATAGAAGGTATGAGAATATCAATGGGTGTTCATGGTGTTTCCCAGCAGTGTGAGAGGGCCATTATCAGTGCTACCACATCCAGCTCTCTAGAACAGCAGAGCGGAACACTTGTTATGAGTTCTGAAAAACAAACAGAGCTCAAAAAGGACAAAGAACTGGTGCATCCATAAAATCTGAGTTGTTTGGAAAATTGGAGAGGGCTTGCTGCACCACCTAAAAAACAGAAACCATCTTTTTATCTTGTGCCTCATTCTGAGTGGTTACACATAGATTATTCTGTTCCTGTGAAAAAAGACGTAGTGGCTCTGATGAGGAACTGAAGCAGCAGAGACCTGCCCCCAGTAAAGGTGAGTGGAGACACTGTGAGTGTACTGAACACTAGTGCCTTTGATGTCAGTGCCTATGCAGTGCCTATTGCGATAGCAGGTCTTATAGCAGCTATGTTAATCAGGCTGTAGATAGCATCTACAACTGGTGAAACATTTGGCACAGAAAGGTGTGCACAATGATGTTTATGTTCTAAGAGCTAAAATTTTGAAGGACATTTTTGGTGCAACGAAAATAGTCAGGGCTACAACAAGTGAGGGCTGAATGTAACATTCCAGAAATCATAGCAAAAGTGTTCTTAACAGTGCCTAGTGTGGTAGCACTGAGTCGGCGCTCATCGCCAAGTTGCCCCCTCCATTGTGGAGTCACGCAATATCCCATTTGTTTCTGTAGATTTGAATACGCTGAGAGCAAGAGGAGTAACAGGGCTATAGGAGGCTGTACAGAAACAAATTAAATTAAGCCAATCCAAATGTCTCTCTCAAATTGGTGACATGGGAGATTGGCTGAGTCATGAAGAAAACACTGTGCAGTCTCAAAATATCTTTGAGAGTCAACTTTCAGATTTTCCACATAACCTGGAATTAAGACCTTCAAATTAAGAGGTGTCACTGCGGTCTGCCCACCTGCCAGCAAACATGTCCTAGGTCATTACATTGCATACTGCAAAAGACACGACTTCATCTGGGATAAATTTGATGATCTAACAAAGACAATCAAATCTGTGTCTTCAGTGGTCAAGGTGTGCCCTCACGCTGTATTCTATACCAAGGTCTGACCAGAAACACAGAAAAAAATCTTCACACATCCCTTGATGCCTATGTTTATTTAAGAAGGAGACAATACAAAACTGAATACTTCTTCAGATTTTTAAAAAAGACAATGCTATGAGGTATTAAGACTTGTTCGTTAAAGCCTCTTTGTAAGAACATACAATTGTTTGCTAATGTCGCTTTTTAAGGCTACACCTGAAACTCTTCTGATACGGGTATGATATTGGAGACGAATGTAATTTTCCTATTCACACAAACACATAGAAGATAATGATATTAAATGCAAAATCCACCGCCACCCCCTACCTGGGCAAACAGAGGAACAGAGTTGCAGAACTGTTACTCTCGTGCCGGTAACAGAGCGCTTGAACTTGGCAGACAGGGTTACTGGAGATCAAAGTCACTGTGCATGGTCACGTGATCACCGGAAAAACAAGGTGCTGTATCTCGGGAACGAAAGCAGCAAAAACGCTATTTTCAATGGCGGATTTCACAATCCCAGTACTAACGAATGAGGTGAGTTTCATTGTGCTGTCTGTAGGGGGGGCAAATTCACAGAGCTTACTATTCAAATGAAGAATTTCTATCTGCTTGTTTGTTTAAGTGTTTAGAGAAAATTCCCACGACACTACTCAAAACTCTGCCCCTCTACTGAGCAAATACTTTATTTTCCCAATATAAGAAACAGAGGAAATAAAAGAATTACCATTTAATTACATGCAGTACCAGATGCAATCTCTTACCATCTTAAGAGCAAGAGTTCACATGATAGTAAATCAAAACCAGATATTTTCCACAAAAAAGTGTCTCTTGCGAGTTAAATATTCAAGAAGCCGCTACAAATTATCATCTGGTACCTATTTTTCTATGTATATCACCATTCTCTCTTGTGTGTTAGACTTTCAGCAAGGAAAAGTATTTTTTGTACGATCCAGAACCTTGAATTGCAACAGAAAATGGTTTTATATATATATACACTATGTAGCAAGATCTCTCAGTAACAAAAACAAAACCACAATAATTATTATAAGAAGGAGACATATTCTCCTGGTTCTGTGGCTGAACTATATATATACATACAACAAAGAATATGCAAAATCTTTGTTTTAATCTGAAATTATTTATACAAATGTATAATGCAATCACTTTTTCACACAGGGCCATGTAGGTTTGGATTTTTTTCCCCTTAATAATAAAAACCTTCATTTAAAAACTGCATTTTGTGTTTACTTGTGCTATCTTTGTCTAATATTTCAATTTGTTTGATGATCTGAAACATTTCAGTGTGACAAACATGCAAAAAAATAAGAAATCACTTTTTCACACCACTGTACATATCGTAGCAATTAACAGGGTCTAGGAGGAGAAGCTGACCGAACAAAGTTGTAATAATTTTCGTAAGACTCTTTTGTGCTCTCCAGAAGATTGAAAAGGGCAGCGGAGGACAATCGGGGATGTAATTTCGCGAAAACTTTTGTTCTGTCTAAATTGCCAGTATTTAACACTGCACTGGAGGGGGGTTAATACAGACACACTGACTGGACACTCCAGTACATTAACACTGCACTGAGAGAAAGGGGTTAATACAGACACACTGGCTGACTGGACACTGCTGTACAATGCAGTACATTAACACTGGACAGAAGAGATAGTTACCGCCACGTCGATAAATAATCTGCCCACAAACATATTTCCAAGACTCCAAAGTCTCCTAAATTGGCTTTCACATGGAGAAAGTGTATCAATTGACGACATATTTCTGTCCACATTTAAAGAACAGCAATAACATTAAAGAGAATATAACCAGACCACAACTAGTTTAGTTCGCAGAAAAGAATCCCTCGGCAACATCACAAACTTTTCCTACTTCGCTCTGCATCTCTCCAACAGTGAGGAAGTTAAAAACACCGTTTTTAAACACAAACGTTACTAATTAAAAGTCACTGCACTTACCCGACGGCTCCGTTTCTTCATTTGTTTCTGCATTGACTTCACAGGGAGGCATGAGTCCAACATGATCTGTCCCTCCCTGATCTCCTCCTGCTCCCGACTCCTTCTCCCACAGCTGCAATCGCACTTTAAAGGTCTCGTTTTCCTTCATTCGCGTTATTTCTGTCCCGAAACTGTCCTCCACACACTGTGATATTAATCACGCCCCGACTCACCAGGATCTGGGAGACGCTGTGGAGTTTGTCTCGAAACGAGTCGTGGGAGTCAGACATCGTGTTTCGGAAAACTTCATAGACGAACGATTTGAGCAAAACCCCCATGAAACAGTGAAGCTCGTTTTCCTGCTTCATTTGCGCGATTTCGGCCCCGAAAACATTGTCGACAGACATGATTTTAATCAAGACCCGTCTCGCCAGAACCTGGGAGATCCGGTGGAGTTTTTCTTCAATCGACTTCTCGGAATCATCTGTCCGGTTTCGGAAAACTTCCGAAACTTCGTGCACGATCGATTTAAGCACAATCTCCACGAAAGAGTGCGCCTCAGTTTCCAGATTAAGCAACAGATTCTCCATTTTTTTCAGAGTCGATCTGAAAAACACAAACAATTCCTGCAGCTGCAGTGGCTGTAAACATGTGGGTTTAAACACAGAAAGCGAAACGTGGTCAGAGGACTTCCGGGTTATCAGATGAACTTCCTTAGTGACCGTTGCCATGAACCACAAAAATATTAGTCGAATAATAATAATCTGAAAAAAATAGTCCAGAATAGATGTTTGCGTTATATTATAGTGTAACGTATACGGCCGACATTTTTTTTTTATTTTTATTAAATGTGTAAATAATTTACACATACAACTACAGGAGCAAAAACAGAATCAAGAGAAAAAAAACACGAACAGAAAAAAAATATTAATGGCAGAGGTAACGAAGTAAATTCTATTTTTTACATATATCAAATGTTTTCCTTGCTTTAGCATTTTTTTTTTCATTTTTATAGAATTTAAATAATATTTCAACTCCATCTGAAAAGTACTAAAAAGGGGAGTATTATTGGACCATTTTGATTTTATGAATGTGAAATTTACTAAGAATGACTAATAAATTTGCTATAAATAAATGCTTTTTTAAAAAAGTTATCTTACACAGCACAATATCAAAGTCCTAAAACCTAAAAAAAAAACACCTTTAAATGCCTACAAACAAAACTCTGCAAGTCCGTCCAAAACAACTTCACAAACACACACCTTACAAGTAAATGTACCAAAGATTCCCTTTCAACCCGACAAAAAACGCACAAATCATCCTGCTCATGCTTAAATTTAGACAGTACTTATTTAACTGGATAAAACCTATGAACAATTTTAAATGATATCTTTTTAGCTTTATTTGTAATACAATATCCATCAGGAGTTATCCAAACTAACTTCCAATTTATATTTTCAAATGGCGCGTTCCAAAAAGATCAACTTAACACGCACGCCTTTCCTGTATAAAATAAAAATCATCTCTCATGTTTTTACAAAACAAATTGGTTTTCTTTTTACAACATTTCGAATACCGTTAATTTAATAGAAACATCTACCTTAATTTCTTATTTATTCCACACGTCTGCAGTCACTGTTTACATGTCTGCATTGTTTACTTGTACGTTGTCTACTGTTTGTACAGTATATTGTCTTGATGCACTGTCTGTACTTTGTGTAAAGTATCTATATCTATGCTCTCGCAGTCTCCTTCCTCACTGCTCCTGCTCGCTCGACACTCAGTCTCTATGCCTGGGATCGTTGAATCTCTGTCCAAGTCTTTTGGATCTTAATGACTATATGAACAAAAAATAATTTCAGGTTTACAAATTTGACACCCACTCAATTCAGAGTGCACATGTTTCTTGTTACAGAGGGGAACAAATGCACATGAAATTTCTCATGCTCACCTATAAGGCTCTGCATGGCTTGGCACCTCAGTACCTGTCTGAACTATTATCGCCCTACTCCCCACCTCGCAACCTTCTCTCTTCTAATTCTGCTCTCCTAACTGTTCCCCAAGCCCATCTACATTCTGTGGGTGACAGGGCCTTCTCCTGTTCTGCCCCCAAGCCCTGGAACTCTCTCCCCAAGGATATCACAGAGTCACCTTCTCTAAACTCCTTCAAATCCAGACTCAAAACCCTCTTCTTTAGAAAAGCCTTTACTGAACTGGTTCCATTCTTCACCCCTCTGCTTTTCTTAGTACCACCATCCACGGTCTCCTCTATATATTGTAATTGTGTTTTATCTTGTGTATTTTTATTTATTGTTGTCATTCTGTAAAGAGCTTTGAGAAGCCACCTTTTAAGGCTCTATCCGCATGTACCCCATGTATTAAGAAGACCCCCATATTAAAAAAATCATAAAAAAGAAAGAACAGTTTCACAACCCAACACAAGGTTGTATAAGGTGAGGGGGGCTGTCTGGTGTGCAAAACACTTGGTTGTAGCATTGTGAATGTTGTGCTTCAAATGGTATTGAGTCATGAAGAGGACCTCCCTATCCCAGTGTATTGCATGTCTAATCGGTGCCGTATTGAAAAAATCATAAAAAAACTGAAAGAGGTTTCACAACCCAAAGCAAGGCTGGGAAAGGTCAGAGGACCTGCTTAGTGTGTAAAACACTTACTTGCAGCATTGTGGGTGCTGTGGTTTAAATGCTATTGGCTTGTGAACAGCATCCCCCTATCCTAGTGCACAGTGCCACATTCAATAAAACCATGAGAAAAAGAGATTCACAACCCAAAGCTCTCCCAGTCTTCTGTGTAAACAATCATGGACATCATGATTTGAACATCATGGGTGCTGTTTTTAAAAAGCTGTTGAGTAAAGAATAGGAATTGTCCTGCAGAATGAAAACAGGAAATAAAGAAAGGGTTTCAAAAATAAAACAAAGCTTTATTCCCATGTTGACAGTCTGGGTAATTGGAAACTGCTGTTCTGCTTCCTATGGTCATATATGGGTTTTTCGAATGAAACTCTATTGAGCAGTATTTCTGCGTTGTGAACGTATGTATGTATACAGCGGTCCCCCAGTGTTCCAGATGGTGCGTAATTGCGCATCAATCAAAACCCCGAGTGCCAGAAAAGGATAATTAGCTCACTGATATGTTTATGGAGGGGTTGTGAAAATTTTCAAAGTCGTGGTCTTTAAAATGCATTTGGTTTGAAGGCATTCTGTGTTATATGATATGTGATATGGCACAAGAATATTTGTGCGTGGGATAAAAAGACAAACTGAAGGCTGTGAGAACATTCACAATGTACTTTATACACAGAGCAATTGTATATACAAAGCAATTGTTTAATAAAAACGCTACAGGCATGCCAAAATCGTTTTTGAACTTCAAGCTAACTTTACCCCGGTCAAAGTGATGAAGACACAGACATTTAATGAAAACTAATTTGATTCACTCAAGGCTCTGCTCTTTTGTTGTGATGTCATTTTAATTAATGTTAGCTGTGATTAGGTGTCGTTTTTGTCTCTTTTAACTTAAGAGTTAAAGAGTTTAAGAGTCTGCTCCTTTCTTCCTGGTATAGAAATAACATGTTCCATGTTTACAACCACCACTATAAATTATTTGTTCAGCTCTAACGCCTGTCTGCGTTGACAAGGCATCTCAAAATGACATTAAATAAGAACACGATCCTTCTGGTTACCATTCCTGTGGTTGGAGCGTTGTTTCACCCTTTTTCGTTCTTCTACAATATTTACAGACAGGGCTTTATCACTGGAGTTGTACAGAAGAAGTGTGCATCGGTGAAAATGTTCCATGAAAATCATCAGTACTGCTGTTGTTCTATGCGTAGTTTAACCGAGAGCACTTAAAAGATGCAAAAAGCTTTCAAAGAAAACAGAATTGAAAGACAGTAGAGTAAGGAGGTAAAAAAGTACTCCCCCGTCAAGGAATTAACCACCGTCGCCCGTGTGACTGGATATAAAAATAACTGATTAATTTTTGCCCGGTCCCTGGAAGCTTCAATGCGATTACTTTTCCTTCCTTATTTCTTCATTCCCATGAATTTACTCTGTAGTATAGGAAACGCGAATGTGGGAAATTGCAGGCATTCTCCATGAGCACACACCACTGGGGATGTAGCTCAGTGGTAGAGTGCGTGCCTGCATGTATGAGGTCCCGGGTTCAATCCCTGGCATCTCCACGTGCTTTATATTATTGTGCTCACATCGCAATCTTCTGTTGAGTGAGAACTCTTTGTAGGTGTTCATAGAGAGCCAGGTTTACACAATTAAGTTCAGTCACACACGAAGTTCTACAGTGTTGCTCTGCTGTTTTAGATGTACCTCCAAAGCATTTAGTTCTGTTAACTACAACAAATGATTTGAACAAATTTAACGTCATATTCAGGAAATCCAGAAAACGTCTCCACACTTGTCGTGGCTGTTGAAGAAATCACCTGTTAAATCTCACCCGGGATTTCTAGAGAAATCATTCAGCGAGCGAGTCCTCCCTCTGGACTCGGCACTAAACTGAAAGCTGCGCGAATTCCTCACTGCGTGTCCTGTTACAGGTGCTCTCGAGTAGATGTGGAGCACAGCCATAAGGACACTTTGAACTTTTTCCATGTGAAGGAAAAGGCAAAAAAGCATGAATAGTATTAATCGTTTAAAATATCCATGGTACAACTCGGGAAAGTACTGAAGGACTAAACAACGACTTTTGATGATTACAAGAGATTCAAGAAACACAACCATCCGCACATGGGCTTGGATCCTGAACGCTAAAGTTAAGACAAAGCGAAGGATACGAACTATAAACTCTCTTCACGTCTTACCGTTTGTGAAATAAAAAAGTCTTACTTTCTTAATAATTTCTTACTGCTGATAGACGATTTATTACATTTTAACAAAATCACAATTACAAACATTTTGGGTTAAACTGTTATTCACACACTCTAATGAAGATAAACGTTAGTGTCTTCCGGTGTGTGAGCCCATTTCTAATAAGAATAAAAAATAAGTTATATAAATTGAATTGTTCTACTTTTTATACTTACATAGTCTTATTAATATTTCAGTTAAATATTTTCTTCTGTAGCAATACTAGTCTCGATTTACAATTTTTGGACATTGTGCATCTTAAATAATTTTGTTATTAGTTTCGGTTTTGGAAAATCACGCCCAGAAGCTACCAAAACTGATAATGTTCACAAGATGTGTAATGGAATAGCAGCCTTCTGGGTGAAAAACAAAAAGTATTTCTTGGTATGAATCCTAGCTCATTTATAGGCGGCATTCTAGGACTTCTCGCTTCAGAAATCCTGTCAACGCATCGTACGTTTCTACTCCATCAATATCAGCAGTGTTATCACTACCAAACGCTAAGAATAGATCCTGGCAATACTTCATGAGATCTTCTTTGGAAAATTGTTTATTTTATTTTTTAAAAATATTTTCAATACCTTCCAAAAAGTCGAAGGTTTCAATTGCATGCAACTGATGAGATCTCTCTTCGATGGAAGTCATAAGTACATCCAAAACACGTTTCTTGTGGATCCAGAAGAGGATCATTATGAGGCTCAAAACATGCCTGTCTCTTCTTTTTTTGAGGACGAATTGATTATAGAGGTGTAATCATTGGTTCAAAACCCAAATCATCTGCTATTGCTGCTGTTTCTTTGATAGTTTCTTCAAATCCTTCAATTGATCTTCGATATCGAGGGATAATATCATACAAGTTGTGGTTTTCTTTTAATCACCAATTTTATTAAAATGTCACCTTCTTTTACAGATGTCTTGCATGTATCACAAGATATAACAGTCCCCTTGCATCCTCAGGGAAAATGTTTTAAAAAGTACAATATACTAAACAGCATTTATGGTTACACGTATATTAAAATGAAGGTACATATACCGAGATATTAAAATACAATTGTACAGTCCAAACCTAATAATGCTTGTGAAGTTCTCCACCAAATCTACACTGTAATTTTGAAGTATGATAGCTGAGAATGCAAGGTGAGTATGAAATTCAAATTCTAATTAATTTCTTGGAAGCTGCTGATGTTGGTCGTTATTGAGCATTCCAGATCATATTCACTTAAGTACTAAATTGATTACTTCTTGTAGCTTGAAACGTGCACAATATTTGCATTTCTTGCAAATATCAAGATGTTTTAGGTGTCACTGAGAACAATAATCGAGTTTGAGCAGATATTATGCTTACATGGGAATCACAAGACGTGCTCCTCTAGGTGGGCTTGAACTACCAATCTTCCGTTTAAGAGAGAGTAACAGAACCAATGTTTTGCCAAGTAATTTGAAGACCTAGATAAAGAAACGTGGTGCAGAATGAAGAAGCACGGACAGGGTTTGAACCCTCATAGCCCAGATGTCCATCTACTATACGATGTTAATGGAGGCATACATGTTTCCACGGGATATTTACTCCTGCTCTCAAACCAATATGCTGCAGCGATATCTGATGATGATACTGTCACTGCTTGTGAGCCATGTGTTTCATCTATCAGCCTACTATCAAACAACGCTAGTAATATACTGTTGTAGTAGAGGAGCAAGAGAGGTGCAGTCGGTAGAGCTGGTGACCCTTAAGTTCAGCATTGTGGATTCAAGGGTCATTTGTGTCCTTTCTGATCCCTCTAATCTTTTAGTAGGACAGTGCAAGCAGGACGTGATAGCATACAGTGACAACCCAATGTCTTATGTGCTTTGTGTAATTCAGCTTTCTTACCACTTTGGGGCTCGATTCAGATATCGTTGTTAAAGCAAGGGGCGAGCAAAGGCTTTCCTAAATCAAGGTTGGTCTGCTCACAAGTAAATATAAACACTTGAGCGTTTACTGTTTGAAGACGGCACTTTGTCAAAATACTGCTGTTTCTTAATTTCACATTATGGTATTTAGACGGGGCAAAGTAGTGTAGGCCTTGTGCAACTTTGATTAGCGTTTGTTATTCGGTTTTGAGGTTTGAGGAGCGTAATGCAAATCGAACTGGTGAATAGAAAATGAAACAGGAATCACTTCTTGGGCTAAGAAATCCAAGAAGCATGGAAACCTGTGGATCTTAACACTACAGAACACTCACAAATCGCAGTGTTGCTGCTTTTATATTTCGGTCTTTGACTTTTGAATGCATGCCTTACCGGAAATCTTTCTTTACTTACAGACAGCTCAAAAAGTTCTTAAGGCAGAAATTGTAGCCCATCTAAAAGTTCCTTTCTGCTAATCACATTTAAGTGTTGACGAAGCATTTTCCTGCCCATCATGTTCTTGATAAGCGGTTTCTCCGTTTTCCTCCTATTGTCATTGTCAGCACAATAAGACAGGAACAATACACACAAAATAAAAAAGTAGCTGTTAGAAGTGGGATTTAATCCCATTTTTCCATTTGGAGACCAGAACACCCAACCAAGATGAAAGACATCAGTTCTCAAGTCTGACACCTTAGACCACTCAGCCATCCTGACAAGTGATGACAAAACCTGTGCTGAATTCACCAGTAGTTCACTAAACTGAGTTTCTTCCTTGAACAGATTTGCTTGTCTACAGAGTAAATTGCAAAGTCCAGGTGTGCAAAGCTCATGGAGACTTATTCACAAACACTTACTGCTGTAATAAATGCAAAAGGATCTTCCACAAAGTATTGGTTGGGGGGGGTTCACCAGGGTGTTGTAGGTTTATTAGTTTCAATTATTTTTCCAAAATTTTTCTCTTGAATTTTGTTGGTTGCAAGGTCACATTAAGGATGGAAAGACATCTGACATGATTTATCTTGATTTCTGGGTTAACATCACAAAAACCTGCAGTTTCAATAAGGGTGTGTAGACTTTTTATATCCACTGTACAGTCACTTCCTTTGTTAAGCACCATGGGGCAACCTAGTTATTGTGAAAGGTGCTATATAAAAATAAATTTAATTTAATTAATCCAGAGCATCAAGGCACTTTACAAAACATGCATAGAAAAGTAGAGTATAAATGTGTAAAACCGTAGTTTCTGAAGTAACTGCTTGGATAATCCAACTGCCACTGTTGTTACTGCTTCTGCTGCTAATACTACTACTGTTACTACTACTACCACCATGACTTCAGATTCTAATACTAATTCTGATACTAATACTCCTGCTACTACTACTGCTGCTGCTGTCATTACTAGTAATAGTATTAAAAACAGGGTACTCACAGATCTGTGGATGTGGGTCTGGACTCTAGAAAGTGATTCCATTCACAAACAGCTCTGGACCTCAACACCTGTTGATGGGTCACTTCTGTCAGACACACCAGTGGAGCCCAAGTCCACCTAAATACACACTCACACACACTGACAGATATACACCCACGCACTCACACACATTATCACACACTGACAGACACATCCAAACACTCACACACAGACACTACGAATACTTATAGACACATCCACACACTCACAAATACTGACAGACACCACACACTCACAAACACATACGCTCATAACTACAAATACACTATAAATAACACTAATACAAATAATTATATCGCAACAGTAACACTATCACTAAGACTTACACTATCATCATCACCAACACTGACACAAAATACTACTACACTTATAATACTAATAATAACAGTAATGCTATCACTAAAACTAACATGACTACTAGTGTAAATAATCTAACCTTATCTCTATAATTATCACTAATATTAACAGGAATACTAGCATTAAAACAATCAGTAGCACTATCATCATTAATACTCACATGAACACTAGCATTAATGTTAAAACTACCAATTGTACTTACACTAATATTAACATGAAGACAGTAATATCAGTATTAGTTGCTGTCCGTGACGTCACACTGCTCTTTGTGACGAAGGCGAGACACCTAGCAGTGCACAGTGACGTTTCACCTGTCGCCGTGGTTACCATACATATGATTTGTAAACAGTGGAAAAATGCATTTAAGCTTTTACTTAAACAAATTTATCAACTTGGAATATAATTTTTAAGCTCTAGCATACAATTCCTAAACAATCATTTGAATAATAATTCTTTAATTTTGGATTGAATATTATTAATACTAAGGCGCTATTGAAATTGATCGATACAGGCTGTATTGACTGTTTTCTAGATATTTAAAACAGGGTCAAAACGGGCAAAGAATTAGTACTCACCAATCAGTTAAGTTAATTGATTATTCTACGGTTCTTCAGTTGAATTAATTGGTTGTCGATAGATAAGTGATCAATAAGTCTCCTCCGTGCACTCCGCGCGCCTCCCGCGGTCTCGCTCTCTGATCCCGGCGCTCTGGCTGGTGTCTGTGACGTCACAGCGCTCTTTCTTACAGAGCAGAGCGCGTCTCCGCTGGAGGAGACTCCTGTCCGGAGCCCGGGGGGCTTTTCTTACAGATATAACATCTCCAAAAATAAAGGCGATTCATAACAGCTGGAAATGGAGAGCGACAAAACCGAGGAATACAATTTATGAAACAAAAAAAATAGTTTACTTCACAGACTAATGCGTTGTATAGCATACTCCCGTAGAGCAGAAGAGAAAGGGCACAAGTCCCTGTTATGTTTTACACGAATCTCCACAGAACAGAAGCCAGGAGGATCAGACTCCTGATCCTGGAGGTTGAAGAGCATCTCCTGGTTTTATTTCCACTCGAGCTCTCAGTTCCTCAGCCAGTTTGGTGATTTAATTAACTGTATAACTATTATCAGACTCTGTTTAACTGTATATTTATAGGTGTTAGAGAGGGCTGCTAGAGCAATAGGATCCTATGCAGGATCCTAGAGTGGAGAAAACACTGAGCAGAATCGCAAGGCAAAAAACGAAAACCAGGAGGCAGGCGAGTAAGTCGGTACACAGGGTGGCGAACAGGAGGCAACAATCCAAATCACTAGGCAAAAATCCAATCTGGGAAGCAGGCGAGACGATCGAAACACGGAGGCGCAAACGGGGAAGCAGCAATCCAAATCACAAGACGAAAGAGTAAACGAAAGACAGACTAGGTGTTCGAAAACCTGAGACAAACAAGAAGAAAACCGCGCAATAGTGAGCGGGGAAGTGAGGAAAAAGGAGAACTAAAATAGAGACGGAAGAGAAGGTGATTGGCGTTACTTGCGGCGTGAGCTTTTCTTACCGGGTGTGTGCGTGGGAATGCAAGAAGGGAGAGCGGCACAATAGGACTCTCCGTGAGAGACGTGTGGGAGACGCTGTATCCCAGGGCTGGTGTGGAATAACACACAGACAGGTCTTCTGTGTGATCTGAGTCCCACTGCTCAGAGCTACAGACTGGTCAACTGGTCACTATTGTAGACAAGACCATCAGTCTGCTGCTGCTGATAATCATATAACACTTATAAGAGTGGCAATACTGCTGTTCATTAAATCAGTAAAAATAATAATAATAGATAAACACATATTGCTCAATTTTCAGTAAAACACTTCTGACACTAAGAGGCTGTGAGGAAGGAGAAAAGGGGGAGATGTGACCTGAGTCCAGGCTGTTCTGTGTGATATTATTCATGTAGCAGCACTGATTGTCTGAATGTCCTCTGGTTCTGAATTGTCGGGATAAAGAGAAGGATGGAGATGAGCTTCTGTCTGTTCAGGAGGGAGGAGTTTTGGTAAAGTACTGAGGGATCCAATGCTCTGTGTGTGAGTCTGAGCTGTGAATCTGACTGAGAGGAGATACTTTTTTTTATTCTGCCTCTGAGAAGTCTTTTCCTTTGCCAAGCAATGTAACATCCCCTTCAGATACTCTGCACAGACTGTCAGAGTGAGAGAAGAGGAGAGAGAGATGGACAGATAAGAGCACACGCAGCGAGAGAGACAGGATGGGGGAGAGAGAGGAGAAGGAGCAGGAAGACAGTGCAGGTGTTCAACCACACTGTGACCACAGGAGACAGGAGGCTTTTCTCAGCTGCTGAGGAGCTCAGTACGCATGGCCACTCAGGGTGAGAGGCTCTGGCAGCAGTCAGGTCTGAGAGCTTCTCCTCATATTGACACTGGGGCTCTCACTCTATTGTTAAAATGGGATATCCTAGCTCCCTCAGTCACGTCTCCTGTGTCTCCCTGTGCAGCACTAGAGCTCTGAACACTGGGCTCCCTGTGTGTCTCCCTGTACAGCTCAGCTCTCAGCTCCCTCATCACACTGACACCCACAGCCTCACAGTACAACCTGGCTTCCTGTGCTGGAAGAGCTCGGAGGAGCAAAAACCACAGACTCACTCTGCCTTAAATCACCGCTGTATTAACAATTAACAAAAATTATGAAATGTTTTTATTTCATAATTTTGTTGCTTTTTCAAATTTGAAACTGACTCCTGCTCTGTGGCTCCTGCTGCTGCAGCTATTATGGTGAAGCTGTAACACAAGAACTCTGCTATATTGAACAGGAGAGTTTAAATACAGCATAACTGCTAATACTACTACTGCTATCACAACTGCTGCCACTGATACTACTGCTACTACTAATATTTTACTGCTGCTCCTACTGCTGCTCCTACTACCTATAATAATAAGGAAGAGGATGTGAGCTGTGCCCTCACACTGTTCAGACTGGGGGTGTATCAGTGTATCAGTATCAGTTCAGCTCCACTGTGCTGTTAGAGAGTCTCAGTCATGCAGTTGGCTCCACACAGAGAGACACTGGGGTCACAACTGGAGGGGCTGGAACATCTGTGTGGACTGGAGCTGCACAGAGACAGACTCAGGGTCTGAGGGAGTCAACTGGAAGAGCTGCTGTCCAACAGGCTCAGTACAGAGGGGACAATCACTGCTGAGCTTTTCTTTCTTTTTCATTTAAATTATTGATCACAGTCACAGGACAGCCAGTTCTTATTCAGTCCACCTTGTCTCAGTATTCCCCTGCTGACCTGAATGACCTCACTGCCACCTTGAGCACAGGCTCTCCTTACACTGCCCTTGAAGAGGACCAGAAGAATTTACTGTCTGGAGACACAACAACTCTGTGACTCACTGCAGGACACCAGTCACTGGACACTGCCTTACACAGACAGAAAAACAGGACCTCGTTCTAGACACTTCCTGATACAGACTGCAAGAATTACAGGACCATATATACATAAGTGATTATCTTGATACTGATTTAAAAATATAATACTTGTCTACAATTTTTTTTTAGTTTAATATCTGATCTCTTCCTGCCCCTGCAGCACCTGCAGCCCTGCTGTCTGTATCTGTATCTGTGTTTCCTCCAATGAGACACAGAGCTGCTCCTGTCTCTCCTCTCCTCCGCGCTGCTGGGAGTGTCTTCAGGGAGAGGAAACAGTGATGTGTCTCTGATATATATGGAGAAGACTGAAAGGGCCCTGTGTGATTGGCCATCCTGCCTGTGTGAGAGGTTCCTGCTGTCAGTCTGAAAAGGCAGTGCTGTGTGTGATTGGCGGGGCGGGGGGCTGTGTTGTTACTGGGGGTCTGGGGTGCGGAGCAGCAGCTCAGTTGCCCTGTGGGCTCAGGGGTGAAGACAGGGGTCTCAGCTGCGCTCTGTCCTGATGACAATGGAGAGCTGCCTGTCCATCTTCTCTCTCGCTGTCCTGGTGCTGCACAGCTCAGCCAGTAAGTGTTGAGTCTTCTTCTGTTCAGACACACAACAACTGAAATTAAAGTTTGGATGAAAAAAGGATAAAAAGTATTTTGAAATGAGATTGCCTTGAAAAATATTAATGTTCTATTATAACTTCTATAGAAAAATACGGGCTTAGATATGTTAATGTTTTATTTTAAATTCAGGTTTCTGGGTATTTGTCCAAATTTATTATAACTGCATTTTAGGGGTTCTATGAGTCAGGAAGAATTAATTGCTAGTGTTGAAAAGCTAATTAATGAATAATAATTTTACCTCATCTGATTTGCTGACATAAAACTAAAGTTTTAAGTGGAAAAACACAAATCTAAATTGAAAATGAGCTTGGGTTGAAAAATGTTAACATTCTTTTTAAAATTAAGCTTTCTGTGTAACAAAATTGTCATAATTGTTTATTTCTGAGTATGTGAATAATAAAAAAGTGCCTGAACAATTTTCATTTTTAAAAAAAGCAGTACTAATAAAATAATTCCTTATAGCTCACACTTCAGTTGATATCTACTGTATTATTGTCTGTAAACATTATTTTAAGATGTTGCCATCAGTGTTATAAATATTCATGAGCTATTACACACCCTGAGGACAGGGCTGGGGATACAGGACGGGGTTCTGTTACTTACAAGTTATCAATCTACAGCAGAGGCTGGTTATCATCGGACTTTATTGATACTTTCTAAAATATTTGATATATAAAATATATATACTATCTATATAAAGTATTTACAACTCCTAATCTGTCACCGTAAAAATAAAAATATGTAAGCTATTTCTTAGACATAGAAAAAAATGAAGACAAAAAAGTATCTATAATAGTATAATATTGTGATTTGGAAATAACGAACACTGTGATTTTTAGTATTTTTATTGTTATTTTATTAATTAAAATCAATATTTATTATTTTATTATTACAGACTAATGTATGAATAGAAATCAGTGTGTTATTAATGACTGAAGTATCATTAAGACTGACATTTTATTATTAGGGAATGGTGTTTTCATAGAAATAATTAAAAGCCTGATGCATTAAAAGAGGTAAGTGTATTGTTAAATACTAGTACATTTCTGAGACAAATATTATTATTACAGTCTGATGTATTAATAGCATTGTGTAATTAAAGACTGGAATTTTATTGAGATTTTAATATTAAAATAATATTTTAATATTACAGAGTGATGTATTAATAGAAATATGTGTAATTATAGACCAAAGTATTATTGAGTCTGATAGACTGATAATTTATTATTACATACTGATATATTCATAGTGATAAGCGTGTTATTAACTAACAGGAGGATTATTGAGACACTGGTATTTTATTATTAAATACTAATGTATTAATAGGTATACAGTAAGTTTACACTGGATTTTTAATGGTGCCAATGTATCGCTTGTGTGTTCAGATAGTCCAGGTTTCTGTCATTAAGCCCTGCGAGATTCAGTTACCGTAAAACCATGTATTTAATTTTGGTGTTATAAGAAATGTTGTTCCATTATGATAGGTAATTATGGGTTACCCATCTGCAGTTTAAAGATATACAATTGGGTTCTGAAAATGTAAAACACTGAAGCCATAGGACAATTGGCTCTTGTAGTTTTTAAAGTGTTAAAATAAAATTGATGTTATCATTATCTGGTTCCTATAGACCAAGTTTGCTGTGTTTGACATTGAGCAGGACAGGCCGATAATGGTTACATTCTGTATTGCTTTATCAAACAGAAAATGCAGAATTTAAGATCAATTGTGAGAATTATTATTATTATTATTATTATTGGGAAATATTGACTGAGGTGTAACAACAATAATTTAACAGCTAAAGGACATTGTGACATTACAACAAGAATTTAAAAACTATAGGAAGTTGTGTTATGTTTATACAGGATTTGAGTGCTACTTCACAACTAAATTATTTGTTTTATCTTCTTAGTTGTTGTCTTAGTTACAAAATGATGGAATATTTGTTTGTATATTGTGAAGGTTTAATAAGATGTTTATTTGTTTATTGGAGGTATATAATCAAATACACATATTTAAGTATGGATAATACAAATTAAATTAATCATTACTTTATCACACAATAACACATAAACTAAGTCTTGAAATATTAAATAGGCAAGCACTTAGAGATTCATAACCCAGCAGTTGAGTTTTGAGCAGTTTCTCAGGACACCACAATAATACAATAAGTGTCAGTATCTGTGTCTGTGTTAAACCTATCCTGTATTTGTGAAAAATAATGTGCTTCAATATAATTTAATTAGTCAAGCATGTGTTAAATATATATATTGACAGGTAAAGGCTAGAAAGAGACAATGAGAATATACCCTTAACATACTGTACATTTTAGAACAACATGTGAAGCACCTGTAAACCACTGACCACTGTAGTGATCCCAGACGTCTGACGTGTCAGTCATTCCAGGCACGATGCACTATAGTGGCCACAGCTCCCAGAAACACATGTTCGAACCCTCTGAAGTCATGCAGTCATTGCAGTTACTTTCCTCTACAGTGAAAGCAGCTCACAGAGTCCCAGTCATTAAAAACACTGTCCACTGTAGTGACCACAGCTTTCGGAAACACACAGACACAAATTGCTTATCTGAAGTCATACACCCTCCACTGCAGTGACCATATGTCCCAGAATCCCAGGGACAAAGTCATTGCAGACACTGACCACTGTCTTGATCACTATACTGAATAGTATAATTTTAATTATTTTTCCTAAAAAGAATCCATTTGCCTTGCACTTAAATATTTTTATTACAAGATCTTATTAAAGGTGATAAAAGGTCTGACATGATTTGTCTTGATTTCAGCCTTTACATTAACAAAAGCTGAAATTTCAATAAGGTTGTATAGACTTTTGATATTCACTGTGTGCATACAAGTCCAAGCCCTCTGAAGTCATGCAGTCTTTACAGCCACTGTCCACTGTCATGACCACATATCCCAGAAAAATACAGAAACACAAGTACCAGTCTATTGAAGTCATAAAGTCATTTAAGTCACAGATCACTTAAGTGACTGCAGTTCTCAAGGTAGTATCCAGGATAGGCCTGACACATACAGGTGTGAACATCAGGGTGTCGATGTTTGTGTGACCGCTTTGTGAAATAGAGTGGGTTATCTCTAGTGGAGACTGAGTGACCTCCAGTGGACAGTGGTTGATCTCCAGTGAAAAGTGAGTGATCTATTCCAGTGGAAAGTGAATGAATCTTTCCTATGGCTCTTTCAGTCTGGTTTGACAGACTCATGTCTATTGTGTCAGAGTAGAGAGACTGTATTGCACTGATTCACAATTCAAGACTGCAGCTTCTCTTCTCTGTTCTAAATGACCTTTTCTCTGAGTTGGACACTTTGTTTAATGATACTGTGTGCATGTTTGTTGTAAAGTGCAAAAAAAGAAAGAGTGAAAATTGCAAATTTCCTTTTGGACACCTTGAAGAGCTGTAAAAATAGAGAAAACAAGCTCTTTCTAGTCACATTGTAGCAATATTCTAGGTACTGATTTCTTCAAGACCCGGTGTTATTTAGTTTTTATTGATTGATTCATTAGTCGAACATTTTTCAAAAGGTGGGTATTTTTTTTTGTGAGATGAGATGGGAATTTGAGAATTAATCTGTACTTTATGTTTTGGTAATGTATCTGATTGTGTTATAGTATTGAATATATAAAGAAAAGCATAGAAAATTATTTTCCTCTTATTTTGGTTGAGTATGTTTGTTGACTGAGGAACTAATGTTTTACTGAATGTATTATTGTGAATTGTTAAACAAACATGGAGACTAGAGTTAAACCCCTCCCCTCTCTCTGCAGGCAGTGCTGATGTGAGGCTGGTGAATGGTGCCAGTGCCTGTGAGGGGAGAGTGGAGGTGTATCACGAGGGACAGTGGGGGACAGTGTGTGATGATCGCTGGAATTTGGATGCTGCTGTAGTGGTGTGCAGACAGCTGGGCTGTGGATCAGCTGTTTTAGCACCAGGAGAAGCTCACTTTGGAGCAGGGTCTGGAAACATCTGGCATTTGAGCTGTAGAGGCTCAGAGGCTGCAGTGAAGTTCTGTGGCTCTCCAACATCAGCAAATTCAGCCTGTGGTCATTATGAAGATTCGGGCATCATTTGCTCAGGTATGGCAAGCTAATTTAACTTGACTTAAACTGTTTAAAATATGTATTTTCTCAAATATAATAAGATCAATAAATAGAGGGTGCTATCATTCTGAAGATTCAGTGGGTATTTGCTCAGATAGGATGAGCCATTTCATGTTTACCCAAAATGCGTAAATAAATATGATAACAGATATGATTAAGAATTTTACAATTTCCTTTAATTAGTATCATAATTATCAATAGATCACAATTGTGTTTACATGCAATATAACTGAGACTTTACGTTTGCTGGGTTCTTAAACTTTTAATGTCATTTTTACTGATAGATTGTGTTCAGTACACTAAAAAGAGGAAGAATGTGATATATAACTCTCAACGGTTTGGTTGCTGAATATCTTTTATACAGAATAATTTAACTAGAATAATAAAAAAATGTCAGTGCCCAGGTCAGACAGTCCTGCTCCAGCAGTGCCAGGCTGTGACAGTCCTGGTCTTGTCCAGAGTGTGTGTCAGTGCCCAGGTCAGACAGTCCTGCTCCAGCAGTGCCAGGCTGTGACAGTCCTGGTCTTGTCCAGAGTGTGTGTCAGTGCCCAGGTCAGACAGTCCTGCTCCAGCAGTGCCAGGCTGTGACAGTCCTGGTCTTGTCCAGAGTGTGTGTCAGTGCCCAGGTCAGACAGTCCTGCTCCAGCAGTGCCAGACTGTGACAGTGCTGGTCTTGTCCAGAGTGTCAGTCAGTGCCCAGGTCAGACAGTCCTGCTCCAGCAGTGCCAGGCTGTGACAGTCCTGGTCTTGTCCAGAGTGTGTGTCAGTGCCCAGGTCAGACAGTCCTGCTCCAGCAGTGCCAGGCTGTGACAGTCCTGGTCTTGTCCAGAGTGTCTGTCAGTGCCCAGGTCAGACAGTCCTGCTCCAGCAGTGTCAGGCTGTGACAGTCCTGGTCTTGTCCAGAGTGTCTGTCAGTGCCCAGGTCAGACAGTCCTGCTCCAGCAGTGTCAGGCTGTGACAGTGCCGGTCTTGTCCCGAGTGTCTGTCAGTGCCCAGGTCAGACAGTCCTGCTCCAGCAGTGCCAGGCTGTGACAGTGCCGGTCTTGTCCAGAGTGTCTGTCAGTGCCCAGGTCAGACAGTCCTGCTCCAGCAGTGCCAGACTGTGACAGTCCTGGTCTTGTCCAGAGTGTGTGTCAGTGCCCAGGTCAGACAGTCCTGCTCCAGCAGTGCCAGGCTGTGACAGTCCTGGTCTTGTCCAGAGTATCTGTCAGTGCCCAGGTCAGACTGTCCTGCTCCAGCAGTGCCAGGATGTGAGATCTCTGTTCCTTGGGTTTATAACGCCTGGAGTAACGCTGCTCTTCTTTTGTGAATTAGATGATAATGATCAGCCATTTCTTCTGTAGTTATTAATTTCATACCTCTGGCTCCACTGAATTGGAAGAAGCAGAATTCATGGATGGATTTGTTATCAGTTTCTGTTTTGATTGATTTCACAGCAGTCGGTGTGCAACATGTAGCACTACTGTCAGCGCTGTAGTAATAGTTATGGGCATGTTGAGCAGCTGGAATGATAGTGATAATTTGGGTATTTTGTAATGTTCTACAGACTGATCAATTTGGTGTCTGTGAGTTTTATTTGCCTCAGTGTACAGCTAATAATGCACTGAGTTTCTTCAGAGACACAGTTTAGAGAACAGGTGGAGGTGGAGGTGGAGATTGGTGATTTAGCCTCTTTGATCTTAATATACATCTAAAATTATTTGATTAACATATACCTACATTATTTCTGGAAGAAATTAATCAATTTTACATTCAGTTAAAACATTCAGCCACAAAATATTTTTTGGTTTAACTATTTGACGTTGACCTTTCAGATTTTCTTCCAACACTCCTCTCTTTCATTTAATTTTTATATCCTATTATCTATTTTCTTATTGAAAGCACTTTGCATTATTGTACAATTGATTGTAATAGTATATGCATTTATAAAATGTAATTTTCTACGCCTAATCATAGGTGTAAATCTATTTATGAATGGAACAATAAGAAGTCAAGATTTAAATTGAGAATCTATGATATTTATTTTTTCACATGAAGTTGGTTTATTTTCATAGGGTAGTAAGTTTAATTCTCACAGGCACCAGGTTCAGCGACAGTGAGCAATGAGCTGCACTATGAGAGATTACCTGCTCAGACTGACAGCCTGTAGTTCTCTATTGCAGGTTTCCTGAGGCTGGTGAACGGACACAGTCTCTGCTCTGGGAGAGTGGAGGTGAATCTCAAGAACACCTGGACCTCAGTGTGCGACTCTGACTTTGACTGGCAGGATGCAGAGGTTGTCTGTCGGGAGCTGGACTGTGGGGCTCCTGCAGTGATACACAGAGGGGCTCATTACGGACAGGGCCAGGGTCTAGTCGGGTCAGAGCAGTTCCAGTGTAGAGGACAAGAGTCCAAGCTACAGCACTGCCCCACTGCAGCCAGGCCAGAGCAGAGCTGCTCCCAGAGCAGAGCTGTGGGTCTGACTTGTACAGGTAAGATTGTCACACTGTTTTCACTCATGGAAACAATCGTTATAGAGTCGTAAATTATACATATTGTGATTGGGTGATCTCTGTTATAGACTGAGTGATCTCCAGGGGAGAGTGGGTGATCTCCTGAGGAGTGTCGAGTGGGGCAGCATGCAATCGGCAGGTTCTAGGCAGGGTCCCAAGCACACACCCCACACACCAGACTTAATTTAAAACATGATTTGTTAGCTGGAACTTACAGTATATGACCTGGACCTGGCAAAGTAGACATAGGAGTTGTTTTTGAGGATGTCGGTTGGCTGTGTTGGTGTTCCGATCGGCACCCGGTGTGGAACTGCTAGGGGAAGAAAATAACACAGGTGGTTCAGTGTAACAACTGAGGGGATGGTGCTTTCTGCCTGGGCTGTCTTGTGAAACGTGTATCTACAGCCTGTGCAATGGCGAAAACTGCCCTTCAGCCTTGAGGCTGGGAAAACGAATCAGCCTAGGCTGTGCCAAAGCCTGTTTTAATAGCAGCAGCCTACCCTTCAGCCCACTCAGACTGTGTGGGAAAAAAAGTACAGTTAGCAGGTAGTAGGTAGATGTTTCAATTGTAACAAAGCTCCTCACCAATGAAGCTAGGAAAAGTAAGGTAAACAGCCAGTGTGATGGCAAGGACTGTTACAGAAATATCAACGCTATTCTTCAGGTCTAAGACTGGAATTGTAGAGAGAAAAATATAAGTGAAAACCTTCATCTTGGGGACAGTTTATTAATACTTTATTTCAATATGTGCCAGGCTGAGGCAATTATTGGGGAATTTTTCTGTCTTCTCCAAGTCCTTCCTGGTTTTATGTGGCCTAGAGCAGGGTGCTAATTGTCTCCTATGAGCTGCACATCGTTATCTTACGTATGGGGAAAACTTGGAAAAATGAGTCCCCAGGGAAAGTAGCACCCTTTGAGGAAACAATCCCTTATGGCATCACAATATCTGTCCTTATTCTATGCCTGCTATTGGTTTCTCACTCACTATGTGCTGGATCTTATAGTTTTTTTCACTGTATTGGTACTTTAATTTGTTGTATTTCTTGTGGCCTGCTGTGGTGTCATGCTGGTGAAGTTCTCTCCTATCTGCAGGATACACAGGGTTCAGGCTGGTGAATGGCTCTGACTCCTGCTCTGGCCGAGTGGAGTTACAGTGGCTCTTCAAGGACTGGGGGACAGTGTGTGACCTGTACTGGGACCTAAGAGATGCCAGGGCTCTCTGCCAGCAGCTGGACTGTGGAGAGGCTGTAGCAGCACCAGGACAGGCCAGGTTTGGACAGGGCAGTGGACCAGTATGGGCTGATGTGTTTGAGTGCCGGGGCAATGAGAGTCGTCTCTCACACTGTGCTGTCTCTTCGTGGGGGAGAGCAGGGTGCTCTCATGGACAGGATGCAGGAGTCATCTGCTCTGGTGAGAATCGTGTATTTAAAACACAGTGACACTCCCTCTGCTTACACACAGAAGCACACTGTTTTCATTATTGAATATCTGCTCTGTTACACACTGCCAGTTATGTAAGAGATGCAAAGATGAAAACACATATTCCTTAAAACGTGAGTGTGTTTTAAACATGTCATATATATCTCAAATATTCCCTCAAGGTGTTATTAGGTTGTTATTTTCTTTCTGATGGATAGATGTACAGTACAAATACACTGAGGACTAAAGCTCAGTTTTATATTTATGTTGATATCAATGCTCTAAAAGATTAAAGAAAGTTCTGTACCTCAGTATCCTGTAATTAACATCTGACCTGCTTAATTAGTTTAATTAATAGAGCCCAATTAAACAGGAGCCTGAAAAGAAAGTGAGTCTCAGAAAGTCAAAGTTTACAGATGTTATGTGCAGTTGAGCCCCACACACAGCTGACATTCCACTGGTGAAACATCACTCCTGTGGACAGAAATGAGCTCCTTTCTTCTCTTTTACAGACTCAAATATTACCAGAGATTCACCTGGAGCAGGTAAAGAGAGAATGAGGACTGTCTTAATCACATCAGTGCTGTTTTATTTGTAGTTTCATTTCTGGTGTTAAATTGCTCCTCTCACACAAGGTTAACAGTCTGATTTCTCTCTCTCTGTTTGTTTCACAGACTTCCTTTCTTCAGCTCTTCCCTCTTCCAAAACACCAGGTATGAATTAGCCCCTGTTCTGTATCTCCAGGGCTCTCAGTGTGTGCTGATGTCTCTGTTGCTCAGTGGAATCCCAGATCAGTCAGTGAGGCAACAGCTGTGCGTGTGCAGTTTTTTTCTGTGTGTCACAAACACACTCGGGTCTTTGGGATCTACAGCAAACACATCTATCTGAATAATGCAATTTGACACTGGTGGAGCTATTGTCTCTATGCCCAACAGTGGGTCAGAAAAAATAACTTATCTGGTATACTGTTTATGAACAATGTGGAATATGTTAAACTTACTCTATATATTAAATATATATATATAATATATATATATACATATATACTGCTTATGAACAATTTGTTACAATAAGTGTATATATTAAATTAATCAAAAGTCAAGAAACACTGTACTTGAACTGTATCTGCTGTGCCTAGTGGGCCAACTTGTAACAGGAGGTCATGGTGATCTCTTAGAACTCCTGATCTCTGACCCCTGACCTCTAATTGTCTGGTCCTAGATCAGCTATCCCTTAGGCTGGTTGGGAGAGGAGATGATTGTGCTGGGAGGCTGGAGGTTTATCACAGTGGCACCTGGGGGACAGTCTGCGATGACTCCTGGGACCTGGCAGACTCTCAGGTGGTGTGCAGGCAGCTCCAGTGTGGGACGGCCCTTAGTGCCCCAGTACCAGACTCCTTCAGCCAGGGAACTGGTCCCATCTGGCTGGATGAGGTGGGCTGTCTGGGGAACGAGTCGTCTCTGTGGGAGTGTCCCTCAGCAGGGTGGGGACAGCATGACTGTGGACACAAGGAGGATGTGAGAATCCTGTGTTCAGGTAGGGGAGATCATTAAAATTACAATGATTTATATTCTTTAATCCCACATTGTGGATAAGGCTTTCATTTAGAGTGCCTAAATATGTTTGACTTGTGAGGATGTGAGAATATTGTGTTCAGTAAATTAACTAAATAAAATAATCCACATACTGGAATTCCACATTGTGGATATGGTTTGCATCTGGAGTGCTTAAATACATCTTGTTGAGGAAAAGACTGAGCTGGATGCAGAATTAATTTTAAAATAAATATTTATATTTATGATACAGTTGTGAATGCACATATTCACACCCCAGCAAAAATAAATAAAGAGAGAAAGAAACTCAAGATAAATTCCCCTCCACTTTAATGGGGATATATTAATCTCAGTCCTCCAGTAAAATCTAGGGTCCAATCTTTAAACTTCTCACATCAATAAGACCTGTTGTCTGTTTGGGTGTATTTGTCTTGGCCATGATCTTTCATGATTTTCTGCCTCAAATGTTTCATTTTGATTTGTTCCAAGAATGGCTTCTGGTCAGATCCTGATGAACCACTTGGTGTTAAATGTCACCCTGAGCCTTGTTTTCTCCACTCACAGCGCTGCACTGCTCACCTTGAGCCACGCATTCTACTTTCATGCCTCAGTCTCTTAGTTGTGCTGCTGCTGAATAGCCAAGCTGATCAGAATTACATTTTGGGTCAGAACCTGATCATGTAATGGGATTTTAAAGCTCTGTGTGATGCACTGTCCAGGTTCTGAATGAACAGAACCACACACTCCTGTCACCTTCATGTCAGCTGTGTTATTGTACAGCTGTCCTTGTTTCATTACGTGAGTCAGTTATAACTGGATTAGTACAGGAAATGAGACTGGTTGCTGTTCACATTGTTTGCTGGTTGTTTCTTACCAGTTCAGATTAAAACGTTGGGCTGTCTTGTCAGGGTTTGTTTCCTTTGACTTTCCCTGCTGTCTTGACAGATCACACTCTCCTGAGACTGTCTGCAGGCTGTTCAGGACAGGCAGAGGTTTACTACAATGGCACCTGGGGCAGCATCTGTGCCAACAGCATGACAGACATCACAGTTGCAGTGATCTGTAAACAGCTGGGCTGTGGAGACAAGGGCACCGTCAGAGAGACAAACTCCAGGCTGAGCCCTGATCCCAAATGGCTGGACTTTGTCTCCTGTCGCAAACACGACTCCACCCTGTGGCAGTGTCCCTCCTCCCCCTGGGGTCAGAATGACTGCACAGATCGGGAAGTGGCTGAGATCACCTGCTCAGGTACAGAGGGAAGAGTAATGCTCTGTGAATGTGTTTTGCCATTTTTAGAACAGACAAAAGCCTTAAACTGAATTCTTATTAATTTATGTCCAAACATGTATAAAATGAAATAATTATTATTAATCTTTGAAGGTCCTAGAAAAGAAGCTGACAGAAGCACTCCAGCCCCTCAGGAAGAGCAGCCACAGCAGCACTGCCCAGGTGAGTTCAGTGTGTAAAACAGTCAGAGACACTGCAGCCCTGAGCTGAGGAACAGTAACCATAAAGCTCTCTTCTAGAGCCACTCAATACCTCACTAACCTCTACTACAGTCACAGATCTAATGACACTCAGTAAGCTCTCTGCTCTCGTCTACAGTCACAGATCTAATGACACTTGATAACCTTTCTGTTGTCTTTCAGTCCCACTGGCTCTGCGCCTGGCTGGAGGCACTAACTGCTCTGGCCGGGTGGAGCTGCGGTATGAGGGCTCCTGGGGGACAGTCTGTGACGACTCCTGGGACCTGCAGGATGCCCAGGTGGTCTGCAGACAGCTGGGCTGTGGTGATGCAGTGAGTGCAGCAATAGAGGCCTCATTCGGACCAGGGAGTGGCACCATCTGGCTGGACGAGGTGAACTGCACAGGCAGTGAGCTTCACCTGTGGGACTGTTGTCACTCTGGACTAAATCAGGGTGACTGTCGACACAAGGAGGATGCAGGGGTTACCTGTACAGGTGAGGATAGTCTTAGAACTGTAGATGAACAAGGTAGCAGATCAATGGAGAAGTTAGACTGATGTCACCCATACTTTATCACTGCTTAATATCTATCTAACTAATCCAACTAAGATCATCAGTCACAAGATTTGGATGTTTTAAAGCCATGTGTGTGTGAACAGCACTAGGCTTTAATTCTGAATAAGACACCATTCATCCAGCAATCCTAGATTTGACCTCAAGGAGCAAATGTAAAGATTTTTTTTTATTAAGACCACTCTGGATTCAACTTGCTTTAAAACCAAAGACAAAATAATGACAGTTCTCCTATCTCTTTTACAGGTTTGTCAGAGACAACAGCCAGTCCAGCAACAGCTACAGGTGAACAGAAATCTTCCTTGTCATTGATAACTCCTGTCTTTCTGTCTCTTCAGATTCCCATTGTTGTTGTAGTGTCTCCTCTCCCCCCTCAGGGTGAAGATCAGTGTCTCTTCAGATTCCCAGTGTAGCTGTTGTGTCTCCTCTCCTCTCTCAGAGTGAAGATCAGTGTCTCTTCAGATTCCCAGTGTAGCTGTAGTGTCTCCTCTCCTCCTTGAGTCTGAAGATCAGTGTCTCTTCAGATTCCCAGTGTTGTTGTAGTGTCTCCTCTCCTCTCTCAGAGTGAAGATCAGTGTTTTCAGATTTCCAGTGTAGATCTTGTGCTAGTGTCCTCTCTTTCCACACTGATTTAGTGACAGTCCTGATGGGTTAGATTGGGAATCCTTAACTATTCTTCGGTGATCTTGGATCAACCCTGAAGCCATGATAGCCACATATGGGAACAGGAGGAGAACAGGACATGTGTCGAAGTGTATATGAGCCCAAGAGCACCTCTCCTGACCCCTGTTCATCCATTTTCTCCCCCTCTCTCAGGCAGAACCAGGACAACAACCCAGACACAGCCACTGGGAGGCCTGTCTGCCTCGCCCCTGGTCCTCCTGCTGCTGGGGGCTCTGCTCTTCGTGGTGCTGGCCCTGTTAGTGGGGCAGCTGATCCAGAACAGGAATCTGAGGAAAGGTAGGGAGGGAACTCTCCATCCACATAGTGACCTCTAGTGGTCAGTTCTGTCACTCACATGGAACTTATATTTACATAATTACCTTGAGGAATAAACCCGGTAGAGAAAACCATTTAAAGTTTAAAAAAGATTATCAACAATTACAGATGGAGATATCAGGAAATCCAGAAGCATAACATTTATGTGCTGTAATGTCCAAAGAAGGTTTAGTAGTCAATGTTTGATCTTGTACTCCTCTCCCTGCATGTTAACCCTGAGTGTCTGTTTTCTCACACAGCCCTATATAAGGGAGCACTCGCCCCCTATCATGATGCCGTTTATGAGGAAATAGAGTACAAACTGGCCAGAGAGGGAACCTACAGCGCCCCCAGGAGAGGTGAGTGGAGACAGTCTTCAGGAGTGATTAGTCTCCATCTTCTGTGGAAGGACTTAACACTTGTAGAAAATCTCACCATACTGGTTTTAAATCTGTAGAGTTTTCTTTCTCAACTGCTGTCAAAGTAAGTGAAGAAAAGCATCATAAACTCTGTGTTTCTGTTGACAACCTGGCTTCTCTCCCAGTAAGAGACAGTGCTGACTGACTGTAGGATTGTTTTTTCTCAACTGGTGTCAAAGTAACTGACACCACAGTTCACAGTTCCTGATCTGCCTTATACACACAAACTCTGAGATACTGTTCACACCCTGGCTTCTTCCACAGCCAGTGGAAGACAATGAGTCTGCTGTCTGACTGCAGGTAATAGTGATCTGTCCTCCTGTTCACAGGGAGATTCCTCTCTGACGAGCTGCCCTCTGGATACGATGATGTGGAGGACAGTGAGGGAGACCCAGTACCAGGTGAGGGGAGGTGGAGTCAGGGGGCTCAGTGTGGGTGTGAGGAGGTCTTCAGTCCAGATCTCACTCTCACCTCAAACCACGCTGACATTTAGAGAACTTATGTAGAAAATCCTGAATTATATAAATATAACCACACGTGTTTGATACTTTATAAAGTCTGTTTTTCAGTGTTGCCTCACACTAGCATTATCTCAGCAAATCATAGATGCTGAGCAAAACTAGACCTGGTCAATACTGGGGTGGTAAACAGGGTGCTGCTCTCATTGGTTTTGATAGAAAAGGAGACTGCGGAACAGCATGCTGTAAAAACGGCCCTTCAGATCAGATTAATCAGCGACCCTAGAGTTTTGGCTTAACTATACACCACAAAACATTTAAATCACACTTTCCAATTACTTTGCAGCTCTATGGTCAAAGTAAGTCTGAGTCCTGAAGTGTAAATTCTCTGTCTCTCTGTGTGGTTCAGGAGACTCGATAACCCCTCTGAAAGAAGAGATCCCAGAGTACTATGATGATGCTGTAACTGTACCTCAGAGTCCAGATGCCTTGTCAGGTGGGTTATTTCAGTCCAATCACATGGGGAAACTCTGCACCAATCCCACAGAGTCTGAATCTCTCTACTCTTTCTTGGATCTCAGCCTCTGAATACAGAGTCTGTACTATTCTGTACCAGTTACATGAATCTGACTCTCTCTCTGTGATATCAGCCCTGCACACTCAGTCTGGGTCACTGCTGCCAGTGTCCGGCTCCTCTTCAGTATCTCATAGGGTTCACATCACCACCCTCACTGTCCAAATACAGCCAAACTTTCTCTGCCTTGTTTCCTTCAACATCTTATTTGAAAATCTAGGAATTGTTTTACATTTATTACAGTTGTGAATAGGACTGGAAATCAGGTTCCCCCTGATCTCCTGTACTTAGAGCCTGGAGTTTTAGATCCTGTGTGATGTTCAGTTAATCAGTGTGTTCTGACGAGCTCTAGCAGTCCTGTGCTCTAGATAACTCAGTGTGCTGATGTGTGACAGTGAAGCTGTGCTCTGTGTGCTTTAGGAAAGCTGATGTCCTCTGTGAAAGAAGAGGCCCCTGAGTACTATGATGATGCCATCACTGTGCCCCAGAGTCCAGACACTGTGTCAGGTGAGTTATTATAAAAAAGACTAAGGAGTACCCCCAGTACCAGCCCACAGTAGCCTTTGTCATTAGAAATTAGTCTCAACCTAATTTCATATCTGCAAATAAACACTACCTGGAAGAGAAAAGGTCTCTGACAGGTCAGTCTGTGTCAGAATGACAGAGCCATTACTGACCTGCTCTTCTGTTCACAGGGAGACTCCTCTCTGATGAGACACCCTCTGGGTACAGTGATGTGTTTAGCAGTGAGGAAGACCCCACTTCAGGTAAAAGGGGCTAGACCCAGGGGGCTCAGTGTGGGTTAGGTAGTTCAGGGATGGGAAAGATAACCTCCAGTAATCCATCTCTGTTGCACTGTCATCCAAGACAGGGGGGAATCAGGCATTTTGAAGTAGTGGTAGCTTCACTCTATCATGTCCTACAAGGATCAATAACAGCCAATAAAGACTGAGTGACCTGAATTGTACAAAGTTAGATCACAAAGATCACAGTGTCACTGAAACCCACCTACTGACACACCTAGCCAATCAGATTTAAATTAATCAGCAGCTGATTAATGATGAGTGAATGAGGTCTGGGCAGAACAAAGCTTCTGGAATGCAGAGAGAATTACTAGGCTCAGAAATTACTAGGTCTTCCTCACTGTGGTTTTAGAGCATTGATACTTCATAAGTATAAGTGAATTCTACACTGAATCATCAATTCTTCCAAAAAGATACAATTTAATTAAAAAAACCTATTAAATGCTTTTGAGTACAATATTGTAACATCTATTGTGTATACTATAACTGTTAGTCCACTAATAGCCATTGATATCAAAGCAGAGTACTTCTCAGATACAGTATGTTCTATTATGCTTATTGTTTGTTATGCAACTTATGATTATATCAATAAATTGTATATTGTCTGGTTAGAATACATGTGTGAGACTATAGATTATTATGTTTGATTAGTTTCTAAAAGTCTACAAGTACTCTCAAAATATACTGCTATAATTTCTTATTGTTACAGAAAATTAAAATCCCCATTCACTACACTATTGTGACTATGTAAGTGTTTTAAAAAGTCTAGGTACACCTGGGTAATGTCATCAATTCCAATTCCAATTACAGTACATGGCTAGGGGCTGCAAAGCAAGGAGATGTTTGCTGAGATGCTGAGGTGTGAGATTCAAAAATCAAAGCAACCATAAAGTTCTGGGTAAATGATTGTCAATCAACAGTCCAGGAATGATAGAAGGCGAGAGCTACTTCTTGCTTCTACTACTTGTCCAGATCAACTGGAAAGACCAGACTGGAGTTTAGTCCTCATAAAGAGAGCTTGCCTTTCTGTTGTTTTTAGAAACTTTTATTTCTTTTTTATATAATCCCTTAGTTAAAAAGTGCCTCTCCTGGCTAGTGGGAGCATCTTTAGAACAGGGAGATAGGTTCCCATTCATTTTGTAGCAATTGGGTTCACAAAGAAAGAGATTTAACTGTAGGTTATAATGTCTTTGGTTTAGAAGGTTTGGTTTATCTCTTTCTTTTATGTAGGTGTTCTGTAAAAGCTGAATACGTGGTAGCAGTTTGAGGATTTTCTGGGTGTTTAGGATATAGGTGTCTAAAACACCTTGTTAGCAAATTTGTAATTGCGTGTTGTATGTTTATGTTGTGTGTAGTGTTGTTAACAAATATTTAACTATTTAACTGTCTCAACTATTACTTTTTTTCAATAAAGCTGTTCCAAAGAAAAAATCTCTTATGTGCCTTTAACTATACCAAATGCTTGGGTATATTCTTGGCAAAATCTTTAAAAGTTGGGGGTTATGATTAATTTATTTTTTAATTTATCTACTCAGTCATTTTTTATATTCACAATTTTCATAATCCTAATATGTAACAATATAATAATAATAATTGCTTACACTTATATAGCGCTTTTCTGGACACTCCACTCAAAGCGCTTTACAGGTAAAGGGGACTCCCCTCCACCACCACCAATGTGCAGCATCCACATGGATGATGCGACAGCAGCCATAGTGCGCCAGAACGCTCACCACACATCAGCTATCAGTGGGGAGGAGAGCAGAGTAATGTAGCCAATTCATAGAGGGGGATTATTAGGAGGCCATGATTAGTAAGGGCCAATTGGAAATTTGGCCAGGACACCGGGGTACACCCCTACTCTTTTCGAGAAGCACCCTGGGATTTTTAATGACCACAGAGAGTCAGGACCTCGGTTTTACATCTCATCCGAAGGACGGCGCCTGTTTACAGTATAGTGTCCCCATCACTATACTGGGGCATTAGGACCCACATGGACCACAGGGTGAGCACCCCCTGCTGGCCCCACTAACACCTCTTCCAGCAGCAACCTTAGTCTTTCCCAGGAGGTCTCCCATCCAGGTACTGACCAGGCTCACACCTGCTTAGCTTCAGTGGGTTGCCAGTTGTGAGTTGCAGGGTGATATGGCTGCTGGACATATTATTATTTCAATAACTGAAATAATATTATAAATAATAATAATATTATTTCAATAACATAATATTATTTCAATAACTGGCTCATTTGACAAATCATGAGTCTGTCTCTCTGTCAGGTGTCCTCCATTCTGGCCCTGGAGTGGACAGGGTCCTGCCCACACTGCCCTCTGAAGAAGGAGCCCCTGCCCCTGACAGGACTGACTACGATGATGTTGGGGATGACTCTCAGGGAGAGGATGGGCGCTGTGAGACTGACAGAGCTGTCTGGGAGAACCTCCTCCAGCAGGTCTAGACACAGAAGAGCTTCACCAACAGAGTCACACGGTCTTACAACAGTTCTGAGCACTGAGACTGTCTGTGACCTGAGTCCACTTCACTCCACTGCTTCCACACTGACACTGTCTGTCACCTGAGAGCTCTGACCAGTGAGTCACTGTCCTCATTGACTTTGTCTACAGGACCTGCAGTTTGTGTTTTAAAACAGGGAGACCTTAAAGTTCCCTATTCCATTCAGTCTTTTTTCTTGTACAATATGATATGTTTCTGAAATAAAACTATTAATTGATATAGAATTCTGAATGTAACATTTCTGATGTGCAGAAATGTATAGACATTTTCTTAACATTTCCTTTTTAAAAATAAACTTTTTAAAACCATTTTGTCATTCATTTGTAATTTCTTAATTTTGTACAATTAAAGACTTTTAATTAAATATATAAGGAACCTTTGGCCACTCACAATGATAAAATCAACCCCAGAAGGAGAGAATGCCTAAATGTTTGTGATCAATTCATAAGTATGATTTAATCCACACAAGGAACAAAAGGCACTGTCGACAGAGCCAGATACAACACAACCAAAGAGACAACCTGGCTGTTATTTACATTCCCTTCAAATCAAAAGGTTAAGATAGATAGATACTTTATTGATCCCATGAGAAGAAATTGCATCTGTCTATCTAAGACTCCTTGTCCTGCCTTCAGGAGCTGCTCAATTTAAAACGCAGCATCCCACAGCACTAGAGACACCCCAATATTCACTTTATACTGCACCTCAAACCATAGGTATTTTATAGCACCCAGATTGACCAGTACAGAGCACTAGATACAGTAAAACATCTTCATATTTGAAAGAAATGTGAGTGTTTTGCACATTTCAAGCTACAACAAGTAAACATTTGAGTACCTAAGTCAATATCACCTGGAATGATCAATAATGACCAACATCGGCAACTTCCAAGAAAATCATTTTCACTCATTGAATTTGATCTTCATACTCACCTTGCATTCTCAGCTATAATACTTCAAAATTACACTGCAGATTTGGTGGAAAACTTCACAAATCTGTACAATTGTATTTTAATATCTTGGTATATGTACCTTCATTTTAATATACATGTAAGCATAAATGCTGTTCAGTATATTGTACTTTTGTTGTACTTTTTAAAACATTTTACCTGAGGACGCAAGGGGACTGTTATATCTTGTGATAGATGCAAGACATCTGTAAAAGAAGGTGAAATTGTAATAAAATTGGTGATTAAAAGAAAACCACAATTTGTATGATATTATCCCTCGATATCGAAGATCAATTGAAGGATTTGAAGAAACTATCAAAGAAACAACAGCAATAGCAGATGTTTGGGTTTTGAACCAATGATTACACCTCAATAATCAATTCATCCTCAAAAAAAGAAGAGACAGGCATGTTTTGAGCCTCATAATGATCCTCTTCTGGATCCACAAGAAACGTGTTTTGGATGTACTTATAACTTCCATCGAAGAGAGATCTCATCAGTTGCATGCAATTGAAACTTTCGACTTTTTGGATGGTATTGAAAATATTAGTTTTAAATAAAATAAACAATTTTCCAACGAAGATCTCATGAAGTATTGCCAGGATCTATTCTTAGCGTTTGGTAGTGATAACACTGCTGATATTGATGGAGTAGAAACGTACGATGCGTTGACAGGATTTCTGAAGCGAGAAGTCCTAGAATGCCGCCTATAAATGAGCTACTGTAGGATTCATACCAAGAAATACTTTTTGTTTACCACCCAGAAGGCTGCTATTGCATTACACATCTTGTGAACATTATCAGTTTTGGTAGCTTCTGGGCGCGATTTTCCAAAACCGAAACTAATAACAAAATTATTTAAGATGCACCATGTCCAAAAATTGTAAATCGAGACTAGTATTACTACAGAAGAAAATATTTAACTGAAATATCAATAAGACTATGTAAATATTAAAAGTAGAACAATTAAATTTATATAACTTATTTTTTATTCTTTTTGAAATGGGCTCACACACCGGAAGACACCAACGTTTATCTTCGTTAGAGTGTGTGAATAACAGTTTAAACCAAAATGTTTGTAATTGTGATTTTGTTAAAATGCAATAAATCATCTATCAGCAGTAAGAAATTATTAAGAAAGTAAGAAATTGTTTTATTTCACAAACTGTAAGAGAGTTTACAGTTCGTATCCTTCGCTTTGTCTTAACTTAAGCGTTCAGGATCCAAGCCCGTGTGCGGATGGTTGTGTTTCTTGAATCTCTTGTAATCATCAAAAGTCGTTGTTTAGTCCTTCAGTACTTTCTCGAGTTGTACCATGGATATTTTATACGATTAATACTATTCATGCTCTTTTGACTTTTCCTTCACATATGGTAAAAGTTCAAAGTCTCCTTATGGCTGTGCTCCACGTCTACACGAGAGCACCTGTAACAGTACAGGACACGCAGTGAGGAGTTCGCGCAGCTTTCAGTTTAGTGCGGAGTCCAGAGGGAGGACTCGCTCGCTGAATGATCTCTCAAGAAATCCCGGGTGAGATTTAACAGGTGATTTCTTCAACAGCCACGACAAGTGTGGAGACGTTCTCTGGATTTCCTGAATATGACGTTAAATTAGTTCAAATCATTTGTTGCAGTTAACAGAACTAAATGCTTTGGAGGTACATCTAAAACAGCAGAGCAACACTGTAGCACTTCGCGTGTGACTGAACTTAATTGTGTAAACCTGGCTCTCTATGAACACCGACAAAGAGTTCTCACTCAACAGAAGATTGCGATGTGAGCACAATAATATAAAGCACGTGGAGATGCCAGGGATTGAACCCGGGACCTCATACATGCGAAGCATGCGCTCTACCACTGAGCTACATCCCCAGTGGTGGGTGCTCATGGAGAATGCCTGCAATTTCCCACTTTCGTGTTTCCTCTACTACAGAGTAAATTCATGGGAATGAAGAAATAAGGAAGGAAAAATAATCGCATTGAAGCTTCCAGAGACTGGGCAAAAACGAATCAGTTATTTTTATATCCAGTCACACGGGCGACGGTGGTTAATTCCTCGACGGGGGAGTGCTTTTTTACCTCCTTACTCTACTGTCTTTTAATTCTGTTTTCTTTGAAAGCTTTTTGCATCTTTTAAGTGCTCTCGGTTAAACTACGCATAGAACAACAGCAGTACTGATGATTTTCATGGACCGATGCACACTTCTTCTGTACAACTCCTGTGATAAAGCCCTGTCTGTAAATATTGTAGAAGAACGAAAAAGGGCGAAACAACGCTCCAACCACAGGAATGGTAACTGGAAGGATCGTGTTCTTATTTAATATGCCATTTTGAGATGCCTTGTCAACGCAGACAGGCGTTAGAGCTGAACAAATAATTTATAGTGGTGGTTGTAAACATGGAACATGTTATTTCTATACCAGGAAGAAAGGAGCAGACTCTTAAACTCTTTAACTCTTAAGTTAAAAGAGACAAAAACGACACCTAGTCACAGCTAACATTAATTAAAATGACATCACAACAAAAGAGCGAAGCCTTGAGTGAATCAAATTCGTTTTCATTGAATGTCTGTGTCTTCATCACTTTTGGGTAAAGTAAGCTTGAAGTTCAAAAACGATTTTGGCACGCCTGTAGAGTTTTTATGAAACAATTGCTTTGTATATACAATTGCTCTGTGTATAAAGTACATTGTGAATGTTCTCACAGCCTACAGTTTGTCTTTTTATTCCACGCATGAATATTCTTGTGTCCATATCACATATCATATAACACAGAACGCCTTCAAACCAAATGCATTTTAAAGACTACGACTTTGAAAATTTTCACAACCCCTCCATAAACATATCAGTGAGCTAATTATTCTTTTCTGACAGTCGGGGTTTTGATTGATGCGCAATTATGCACTATCTGGAACACTGGGGGACCGCTGTATACATACATTCACAACGCAGAAATACTGCTCAATAGAGTTTCATGCGAAAAACCCATATATGACCATAGGAAGCAGAACAGCAGTTTCCAATTACCCAGACTGTCAGCACGGGAATAAAGCTTTGTTTTATTTCTGAAACCCCTTCTTTATTTCCTTTTTTCATTCTGCAGGAAAATTCCTATTCTTTACTCAACAGCTTTTTAAAAACAGCACCCATGATGTTCAAATCATGATGTCCATGATTGTTTACACAGAAGACTGGCAGAGCTTTGGGTTGTGAATCTCTTTTTCTTATGGTTTTATTGAATGTGGCACTGTGCACTAGGATAGGGGGATGCTGTTCACAAGCCAATAGCATTTAAACCACAGCATCCACAATGCTGCAAGTGTTTTACACACTAAGCAGGTCCTCTGACCTTTCCCAGCCTTGCTTTGGGTTGTGAAACCTCTTTCAGTTTTTGTTATGATTTTTTCAATACGGCACCTATTAGACACGCAATACACTGGGATAGGGAGGTCCTCTTCATGACTCAATAGCATTTGAAGCACAACATTCACAATGCTACAACCAAGTGTTTTACACAGCAGACAGCCCCCCTCACCTCATACAACCTTGCTTTGGGTTGTGAAAGTGTTCTTTATTTTTTTATGATTTTTTTAATATAACACTACAGGTAATATACTGGAATAGGGGGGTCTTCTTAATACATGGGGTACATGGGGATAGCGCCTTAAAAGGTGGCTTCTCAAAGCTCTTTACAGAATGACAACAACAATAAATAAAAATACACAAGATAAAACACAATTACAATATATAGAGGAGACCGTGGATGGTGGTACTAAGAAAAGCAGAGGGGTGAAGAATGGAACCAGTTCAGTAAAGGCTTTTCTAAAGAAGAGGGTTTTGAGTCTGGATTTGAAGTAGTTTAGAGAAGGTGACTCTGTGATATCCTTGGGGAGAGAGTTCCAGGGCTTGGGGGCATAACAGGAGAAGGCCCTGTCACCCACACAATGTAGATGGGCTTGGGGAACAGTTAGGAGAGCAGAATTAGAAGAGAGAAGGTTGCAAGGTGGGGAGTAGGGCGATAATAGTTCAGACAGGTACTGAGGTGCCAAGCCATGCAGAGCCTTATAGGTGAAATTATTTTTTGTTCATATAGTCATTAAGATCCAAAAGACTTGGGCAGAGATTCAACGAGCCCAGACATAGAGACTGAGTGTCGAGCGAGCAGGAGCGGTGAGGAAGGAGACTGCGAGAACATAGATATAGATACTTTACACAAAGTACAGACAGTACATCAAGACAATATACTGTACAAACAGTAGACAACGTACAAGTAAACAATGCAGACATGTAAACAGTGACTGCAGACGTGTGGAATAAATAAGAAATTAAGGTAGATGTTTCTATTAAATTAACGGTATTCGAAATGTTGTAAAAAGAAAACCAATTTGTTTTGTAAAAAAAATGAGAGATGATTTTTATTTTATACAGGAAAGGTGTGCGTGTCAAGTTGATCTTTTCGGAGTGCACCATTTGAAAATATAAATTGGAAGTTAGTTTGGATAACTCCTGATGGATATTGTATTACAAATAAAGCTAAAAAGATATAATTTAAAATTGTTCATAGGTTTTATCCAGTTAAATAAGTACTGTCTAAATTTAAGCATGAGCAGGATGATTTGTGCGTTTTTTGTCAGGCTGAAAGGGAATCTTTGGTACATTTACTTGTAAGGTGTGTGTTTGTGAAGTTGGACGGACTTGCAGAGTTTTTTTGTAGGCATTTAAAGGTGTTTTTTTTAGGTTTAAGGACTTTGATATTGTACTGTGTAAGAGAACTTTTTTAAAAAAGAATTTATTTATAGCAAATGTATTAGTCATTCTGAGTAAATTTCACATTCATAAATCAAAATGGTCCAATAATACTCCCCTTTTTAGTACTTTTCAGATGGAGTTGAAATATTATTTAAATTCTATAAAAATGAAAAAAATGCTTAAGCAAGGAAAACATTTGATACATGTAAAAAAATATAATTTACTTCGTTACCTCTGCCAGTTAATTTTTTTTCTGTTCGTGTTTTTTTTCTCTTGTATCTGTTTCTGCTCCTCTAGTTGTATTTGTAAATTATTTACACATTTAATAAAAATAAAAAAATGTCGACCGTATACGTTACACTATAATATAACGCAAACATCTATTCTGGACTATTTTTTTTTCAGATTTTTATTATTCGAATAATATTTTTGTGGTTTATAGCAACGGTCACTAAGGAAGTTCATCTGATAACCCGGAAATCCTCTCTTTGACCACATTTCGCTTTCTGTGTTCAAGCCCATGTGTTTGCAGCCGCGGCAGCTGCAGGACTTGTCTGTGTCTTCCAGATCGACTCTGAAAAAAATGGAGAATCTGTTGCTTAATCTGAAAACTGAGGCGCACTTTTTCGTGGAGACTGTGCTTAAATCGATCGTGCATGAAGTTTCGGAAGTTTTCCGAAACCGGACAGATGATTCCGAGAAGTCGATTGAAGAAAAACTCCGCCGGATCTCTCAGGTTCTGGCGAGACGGGTCGTGATTAAAATCACGTCTGTCGACAACGGTTTCGGGGTCGAAATCGCGCAAATGAAGCAGGAAAACGAGCTTCACTGTTTCGTGGAGGTTTTGCTCAAATCGTTCGTGTATGAAGTTTCAGAAGTTTTCCGAAACAGGATGTCTGACTCTGAGAACGAGTTTCAAGACAAACTCCGCAGCGTCTCCCAGATCCTGGTGAGTCGGGCCGTGATTAATATCACACAGTGTGTGGAGGACAGTTTCGGGACAGAAATAACGCGAATGAAGGAAAACGAGACCTTTAAAGTGCGACTGCAGCTGTGGGAGAAGGAGTCGGGAGCAGGAGGAGATCAGGGACAGACGGATCATGTTGGACTCATGCCTCCCTGTGAAATCACTGCAGAAACAAATGAAGAAACGGAGCCGTCGGGTAAGTAAGACTTTTATGTAGTAATGTCTGTGTTTAAAAACGGTGTTTTTAACTTCCTCACTGTTGAATCTGTAGTGGAGAGATGCAGAGCAAAGTAGGAAAGGTTTGTGATGTTGCCGAGGGATTCTTTTCTGCGAACTTAACTAGTTGTGGTCTGGTTATATTCTCATTAATGTTATTGCTGTTCTTTAAATGTGGACAGAAATATGTCGTCAATTGATACACTTTCTCCATGTGAAAGGCAATTTAGGAGACTTTGGAGTCTTGGAAATATGTTTGTGGGCAGATTATTTATCGACGTGGCGGTAACTATCTCTTCTGTGCAGTGTTAATGTACCTTATTGTACATTAAAGCAGTGTCCAGTCAGCCAGTGTGTCTGTATGAACCCCTCTCTCTCTCAGTGCAGTGTTAATGTACTGGAGTGTCCAGTGTGTCTGTATGAACACCCCTCTCTCTCAGTGCACTGTTAATGTACTGGAGTGTCCGGTCAGTGTGTCTGTATTAACCCCCCTCTTTCTCAATGTAGTGTTAATGTACTGGAGTGTCCAGTCAGTGTGTCTGTATAAACCCCTCTCTCTCTCAGTGCAGTGTTAATGTACTGGAGTGTCCAGTCAGTGTGTTAAATACTGGCAATTTAGACAGAACAAATGTTTTCGTGAAATTACATCCCCGACTGTCCTCTGCTGCCCTTTTCAATCTTCTGCTGAGCACAAAAGAGTCTTAAGAAAATGATTACAACTCTGTTCTATCAGCTTCCCCTCCTAGACCCTGTTAATTGCTGCGACGAGTTATTGCTTTGTGCTCTGTTTTGCCGTCTTCTGAATATAGTCTGAGGAATACCCAATGATGAACTAATGTAGCTGGTGTAGTAAAGCAGGCTTAATTATTATAGAACCACTAATGTCAAGACAGCGCTTGCTTTTCCCCCACAATTGGAAACTAAAATATTATTTTTTATGGTGTTAATACGTGCGTATTTTATGTAAAACAAAATTACATAAATTGGACTACCTTCGGTTCAGGAGCAAGTAAAGGTTTATTCCCTGCCGGAAAGAGAAGAAACAACATTTCAGCTGTTGAAGAAGGTTTCCACAGCCGAAATTTCTTTTTTTCTCTTTTCAGCACAGGAATAAAGCTCTACATGTTCCTATGCAGCCTACGCATGCTGACGCAGCTCCCCACCTGAACTACTTTAAGTATTCATGCTGTATATATTATTTACATCTGTAGATTATGTGTTACTTTCAGATTCATCCTGTTTGTGTTCTAGGTTTTGATGTACAGATTTGATTTCGTCACCCCATTTTGATAAATATAATATTGGTTTACCTGCAGTATATTTTGTAGATGGAATATTTAATAGTAGACGTATTCAGTAGTACAAAGCTTTGAGGTCCTGCCTAGTTTGTGTTGAAAGAAAGCAAATGAATGAGTTATTTTCCCCAGACTGTGATTTGTGTACTGGGATAGTCGAGTTGAAATGTATTTAGTTACACAAAAACGGCGGTATCACCACGTTTTCCTTTGTTTACTTCGCCCATTTGGAGTTCAGTCTGCTGAAGACGAATGAACACAACGTGTCACCCCCTTTTGGTTCGGGGACAGACGCGATGAGATTCAATTTCATCAGCCTGCGAATGGAGATAGGAAAACAAAAACATATTTAAGAAATTCTGTCCACATGCACTGAAGTCCACAGTTCTTACGCTGCGTCATGGAGGTGTGGACCTGGAGGAAGGGCTTAGGGTACAGTTTGGAAATTGGGACGTGGTCTTATAATGTTAGTGAATAGGGAGGACACGTTACGCCATGAATCAAGAAATGTGTGTTGAATGTCTTATAAACCCTCTTAACATTGACACAGGAGCAGGATTTGTGGCTGCTGCGGTTCGGAGCCTCGCATTGTCTTGCAAATGTGCTCATCTGTGTGACAATGAACCCTTTCTCAGTCTGTCTGGGGGGTGGGGCTCAATCTACTGTCTCCCTTCCTCGATTTAACATCTGATTCGTCCTCACTACCACTACGGGCTTAAGAGCTCATGAATTTAAAGTGAATATTTAATAGGCTGTGATATGTATATATAACCAATATAAATGTCAATATAATATACATATTACTGAGAAGTTATCATCAGTGAATGATTTTAAGATTTTAATGATAAATATCTATTGTACGTAGTTACTTTAACATCTTTGTATATAAAATTTCAGATTAAAACAAAGTTTTTGCATATTCTTGTGTGTATATATATGGTTCAGCCACAGAACCAGAAGAACATGTCTCCTTCTTCTTATAATATTATTGTGGTTTTGTTTTTGTTACTGAGAGATCTTGGTACATAGTATATATATATAAAACCATTTTCCATTGTAATTCAAGGTTGTGTATCGCTGAAAGTCTAACACACAACAGAGAATGGTGATATACATAGAAAAATTGGTACCAGATGATTATTTGTAGCGGGTTCCTGAATATTTGTCCAACAAGAGACACTTTTTTGTTGAAACTATCAGGTTTTGATGTACTTTCATGTGAACTCTTGCTCTTCAGATGGTAAGAGATTGCATCTGGTATTGCATGTAATTAAATGGTGATACTTTTATTTGCTCTGTTTCCTATATCAGGAAAATATAGTATATGCTCAGTAGAGGGGCAAAGTTTTTAGTAGTGTCGTGGGAATTTTCTCTAAACACTTAAACACGCAGGAAGAGATTCTGCATTCAAATAGTATGCTCCGTGAAGTTGCCCCTCCTACAGACAGCACAAACAATGAAACCCACGTGATTCGTTAGTGCTATGTTTGTGCCATTGAACGTAACTTCTGTGCTGCTTTCGTTCCCAAGATATAGCGCCTTGTTTTTTCGGAGTCGTGATGTCACTCAGCCCCCTTCAACGTCTTTGGGGAACCGGAACGGTCTCAATCGTTAGTGCTGTGTTTGTGCCGTTGAAAGTAACTTCCCTGCTACTTTCTTTCACGAGATATAGCGCCTTCTTTTTGGGGGGTTGTGACGTCACTCAGCCCCCCTACAACGTCTTAGGAGGACCGGACCGGTCTCATTCATTAGTGCTGGGATAGTGCCGGTTTGTGCCGTTGAAAGTAGCGTTTGTGCTGCTTTCGTTCCCGAGATATAGCGCCTTGTTTTTCCATTGATCACGTGACCATGCACAGTGACTTTGATCTCGAGTAAATCCGTCAACTGAGTTAAAGCACTCTGTTACCAGCGCGAGAGTAACAATTCTATAACTTTGTTCCTCTGTTTGCCCAGGTACGGGGGGCGGTGGTGGATTTTGCATTTAATATCATTATCTTCTATGTGTTTGTGTGAACAGGAAAATTAAATTTGTCTCCAATATCATACCCGAATTAGAAGAGTTTCAAGTGTAGCCTTAAAAAGCGACATTAGCAAACAATTGTATGTTCTTACAAAGAGGCTTTAACGAACACATCTTAATACCTCGTAGCGGTGACCTTTTTTAAAAATCATAAGAAGTAATCAGTTTCGCATTGTCTCCTTCTTAAATAAACAGGCATCAAGGGACATGTGAAGATTCGACCTGTCTGTCGAGCCACGTATTTAAAAAGACTTGAATTTGCAACATTCTGAACCATTGTTGCTCTCTTTTATGCAAAGCCAAAGTGAAAAGGAACCAGGACTTCAGGACTTTTTTTTAAAGGGGCACTATGTACAAAGTTTACACAGTTCATAACACAACCGAGAAACAAGAGTCTATCATCTCACACATGAACACCGTGGCAATACTGGAAATTGTTTTTATTTTCACAGAACAGAAGTGAACATATATCTAGGTTCTTTGGAAAAACTGGCATTATCCACGTGTTTGTATTTACAGGGGTCTTATGCACAAACATGAAACGATTAGCTCAGTCCTTTTATCTGTATTTTTGGTCAGTCCTTGGTGTAGAAAACAGCATGAGTGCACACCTTGAGCTCTGAAGACACAGATATGACTGCCTTTGTTAGATCGCCAGATTTCTCCCAGGTGAAGTCGTGTCTTTTGCAATATGCAATGTAATGACCCAGGACAGGTGGGCAGAATGCAGTGACACCTCTTAATTTGAAGGTCCCATTTAATTCCAGGTTATGTGGAAAATCTGAAAGTTGACTCTCAAAGATATTTTGAGACTGGACAGTGTTTTCTTCACGACTCAGCCAATCTCCCACATCACAGTCAATGACAGGATGTTGCCCAGTTGACAAGCGGTGCTCTACAGTACCATTACACAACATGTGTTCTGATAAAGCTGGGTCACAAACTTGCATTTCTATCAGGGTGTTCTGCACATCTGTAATTTGAACAAGTGTTAACAACACTTTTGCTATGATTTCTGAAATATTACATTCAGCTCTCACTTATTGTAGCTCTGACTCTGTTTTAATTGCACCAAAGATGTCCCTCAAAATTTTAGCTCTTAGAACATAAACATCTTTGTGCACACCTTTCTGTGCCAAATGTTTCACCAGTTGTAGATGCTATCTACAGCCTGATTAACATAGCTGCTATAAGACCTGCTATCGCAATAGGCCCTGCATAGGCACTGACATCAAAGGCACTAGTGTTCAGTACACTCACAGTGTCTCCACTCACCTTTACTGGGGGCAGGTCTCTGCTGCTTCAGTTCCTCATCAGAGCCACTACAGCCTTTTTCACAGGAACCGAACAATCTATGTTGTAACCACTCAGAACAAGGCACAAGATAAAAAGATGGTTTCCGTTTTTTAGGTAGTGCTGGATGTCTCTGCCTCACAGGTGGTAGCACTGACAACGGCCCTCTCACACTGCTGGGAAACACTATGAACACCCATTGATATTCTCATACCTCCTATGTGTGCTAGGTGCTTCATAAGGAACCTGTCATCTCGCATTGGCAGTGTCATGCTTCAGCACTGATTGTATTAGGTTTTTGAAATCCGCCTCCTCATTGGCTGAACTTGCAGTAATGTTCACACTTTTGAAAAGTGGAACCATTAAGCCTATCCAGAGTGGGAGATAGCAAGCAAGCCTCGTGAGATGAGGAACAATCTCCGGTAGGAAATGCAGGTTATGTCTATCACCACTGTCCACAGCAAGCAACCTGTATTCTTCACAGATTTCTGTTACCCAGTCTTCCAATGCTGTCGGGCATGCATCAAGGGTACAACTTGGCTCTTGGTCCCCAGCTACACCTATTTTTTCTAGAACTTCATCAGAAGGAAAAGCATCGTATCCTTCTGCTATTTTTTTGTGTGTGAGGTTTTAAGTGTGATTTTATCTGTTATGCATGTATACATTTATTCTTTGTTACCTTTGCAGTCCTGCAGCACTTGGGTATATTCTTTTGTCAGGTTATGTCTGGCAGCACAGCCTGAATGTTAGTACTGTTAAGTTCCTACCCTCCTAACAGTGCCCGTAGGTGATGAATCCTGGAATGAAGGGCAAATATGTAGAATGAGTACTTTGGTGCAACAACATACATTGTTTAAAATACAAAAAAACAAATCCTGTCCTCACATCGACTTTCGTAACCAAACAATGTGTAAAATGTTTAACAATGTCAGAATAACAATGAACAATGCAGAGCTTTAATCCAGTACATTTCCTTGGTCTCTTAAGTGTGGTAACAGTGTAACACACCAAATGATGCAATTTTATACCAACTCTGTACTTCCTTAATATACTCTGTTATGTGAGGGTATAACTTAATAAAGCTCACAAAACTAATTTTATCCTGTTCTATGCTCTGTGAAGGCAGACCTTAATCTATTGTCAAATGGTTAACTCTATTACATTTACTACAATAGTGGAATCACCAGTTTCGTGCCTGCTGCTTCTGGGACATGATACAAACAACGTAAACCGTGCAAACATTCCCAAAGATGCTCAGAACTTCAAAGAGGCAGGTACTTCAATGTACATTATAAACCCCTCTCCTCCTCTACAGGTAATGGAACAATAGAAAGTCAACAGGTCCTTAATAAGCTACTGCATGCAGTAGGTCTGATATCTACTTTTCATACACAATTAAGAATTAACAATCAAAAATCACAAATATGTAGTGCAGTACGTGGAATCTGACCGCTCAAGGTTTAAAAAAAATCAAGCAATTGATGAGTAGTTTAAATCCCCAGAAAGAAATAAGGATGAATGCAAAACACTGTATATTGCTTGGAACTGAAGTCTCAAACAACAAATCGTGGCGAGCTTTACACTTCTCTTTTGTTAGCTCCATGATGTCACCCTTTAATCTTAGTGTTCATGTGATGGCCGAATCCCTAGCTAGACCCATGGCCCGGGTATTATAGGAAATGTTTAATGCAAAGTATAGAGAAGTCCGATTAACACTCAAAAATGTAACAAAAAATGAATTTCACCAAACCTAGCTTAAACTGTGCTTCTTCCCAATTTTTACGTGATTTATAATAATATCCTTTCAGTTACATAGTGCTTCTCTGGAAACCCCAGTGAACGCGCTCTACAGGTAATGGGGACTTCCCTCCACCGCGTAAATGAAAATAACTAAGTTTTTTACATTGTTATGGATTACAGTTTAAGTGCACATCAAAAAGTCTCTGTATATGTAGATAGAAATTGATAAATTAATATTTTGTAGACCTGCCTACTCACGTTAACTGCAATACCAAGGCCCATCACCACTTCTTTCGTTTATGATATGTTTTTAAAGCATTGCAATCACCACTTAATCATTTCTGCTTTCACATCAGCAATTTCTAACATGTCAGAGATTTTTTGGGGTTCAGTTCTCCTTGTAACACTTACAGAAATAAAACATTATAATTTAAATTCAGAAGTGTGACAAATCCTTTCAAGTTTCACTTGCATGTGTAGAAATATCATGATAACGGCAAATGCAGCTTACTAATTTTTGTAGTATTCCCCACGAAATAAAACAAGTTTCTCAAATATCTTTACTTTAAAATAAATTCATGAACGTCAACGTAGCATCATAATTACAGTATAGCATTTCTAGTTTGTAAAGTAACTTACGATTTGGAAGAAGAGGTCTTCGCCAGAGATGCAGATAAATCAAACATCAACTGCAAAGGCTGGGGTCAGCTGATCAAGAGATCACAATTGAAAGATCTGGTGGTCGTGAACTTGCGGTTTTGTATGGTGCCGACGGCACAGAGTGACGTCACGGCCAGAAAAAGAAGGCGCTATATTAAAATGTAAAACATCCACCCCCACCCGACCAGACAGAGTCGGAAAACAAATTGCATTCATTGTTTTCATCACATCCAGTAATTTAAGTACTGAGTGTGTTGGTACCTGTAAACGTCCTTGTAGTCATATCTGTGTATTCAGAGGTCAAGGTGTGCCCTCATGCTGTATTCTACACCAAGGACTGACCAGAAACACAGATAAAAGAACTGTGAGCTAATCGTTTCATGTTTGCGCATAAGACCCCTGTAAATACAAACACATGGATAATGCCAATTTTCAGAGAACCTAGATATATGTTTACTTCTGTTCTGTGAAAATAAAACTATTTTCCAATATTGCCACGGTGTTCATGTGTGAGATGATAGACTCTTGTTTCTCGGTTGTGTTATGAACTGTGTAAACTTTGTACATAGTGCCCCTTTAAAAAAAAGGTCCTGAAGTCCTGGTTCCTTTTCACTTTGGCTTTGCATAAAAAAGAGCAACAATGGTTCAGAAAGTTGCAAATTCAAGTCTTTTTAAATACGTGGCTCGACAGACAGGTTGAATTTTCACACGTCCCTTGATGCCTGTTTATCTAAGAAGGAGACAATGCGAAACTGATTACTTCTTCAGATTTTTAAAAAAGGTCACCGCTATGAGGTATTAAGACTTGTTTGTTAAAGCCTCTTTGTAAGAATATACAATTTTGCTAATGTTTGCTTTTTAAGTCTACACCCGCAACTCTTCTAATTGGGGTATGATATTGGAGACAAATTATATTTTCTTGTTCACACAAACGCATAGAAGATAATGATATTAAATGTAAAATCCACCACCGCCCCCCGTACCTGGGCAAACAGAGGAACGAAGTTGCAGAATTGTTACTCTCGCGCTGGTAACAGAGTGCTTGAACTTGGCAGACGGGGTTACTTGAGGTCCAAGTCACCGTGCATGGTCACGTGATCATCAGAAAAACAAGGCGCTATATCTCGGGAATGAAAGCAGCACAAACGCTACTTTCAACGGCACAAACACAGCACTAACGATTGAGACCGGTCTGGTTCCCCTACAACGTTGTAGGGGGGCTGAGTGACGTCACCCCCTGAAAAAGAAGATGTTATATCTAAGGAACGAAAGTAGCTGGGAAGTTACTTTCAATGGCACAAACCGGCACAAAAGCAGCACTAACGAATGAGACCAGTCTGGTTCCGCTACGATCTTGTAGGGGGGCTGAGAGATGTCATGACCCCGAAAAAACAAGGCTCTATATCTCGGAATTGAAAGCAGCACAAATGCTACTTTTAACGCCACAAACGTAACACTAACGAATGAGGTGAGTTTAATCATTTGTGCTGTTTGTAGAGGGGCCAACTTCACGGAGCCAATTAACCCCACTCTCTCAGTGCAGTGTTAATGTACTGTAGCGTTTGGTCAGTGTGTCTGTATGAACCCCCTCTCTCTCAGTGCAGTGTTCATGTACTGGAGTGTCCAGTCAGTGTGTCTGTATGAACCCCTCTCTCTCTCAGTGCAGTGTTCATGTACTGGAGTGTCCAGTCAGTGTGTCTGTATTAACCCCTCTCTCTCGTTCAGTGCAGTGTTAATGTACTGCAGTGTCCAGTCGGTGTGTCTGTATGAACCTTTCTCTCTCAGTGCAGTGTTAATGTACTGGAGTGTCCAGTCGGTGTGTCTGTATTAACCCCTCTCTCTCTTTCATTGCAGTGTTCATGTACTGCAGTGTCCAGTCTGTGTGTCTGTATTAACCCCTCTCTCTCGTTCAGTGCAGTGTTAATGTACCGGAGTGTCCAGTCAGTGTGTCTGCATGAACCCCTCTCTTTCCCAGTGCAGTGTTAATGTAAATGTATATTATTATTATTTCTGTAGTCTTACTTTTTACATGGTAGTTAGGTTTCTGACAAAGCTTGTATATCTAAAATCACATAATATTAGAAACCCCCTTAAACCCTCTTATTCCTCTATGCTTAAACAACCCAAATTGATTGCGAGTATACTAGACGTGTGTTTGTGTAGCTTAAAGCTTACAGCTTTAGCTTGAAGCATTTTTTTAGATCACATGGCCTCAGCTATCATTACTATGCTAATGATACTCATATATACATACATACCAAACCTTATGCTGATGTGGCTGTCTCTATTCTAATTGCATCTCTGACATAAGAACTTGGATGACTCAAAATGTCCTTCATGTTAACTGTGACAAGACTGAAACCATGCTTATTGGCACCACCCATCAACTTTATAAAACCCGTAAGAAACCCTATCTGTAGATGGTCTTGTACTTGAGCTTCAGTCTAAACTGAAAAACTTGGGGATGATATTTGACGTTCGACCCACATGTGTAGAATGTTGTCAAAACATTTTCATTCACTTCAGAAATATTCCTCGACTACGCCCTATGTTATCACTAACTGTGGCTGAAAAGTGTTGTCTAATCTTGAATTGACTATTGTAACCCTCTACTCTCTGGGGTTTCTAAATCACCATTGAAGAAACTCCAGTATGTCCACAATTCGGCAGCCAGAATCCTAACCAGGTCTAGTGCAAGTGTTCACATTACTCTTATCCTGGAGTCCTTGCACTGGCTTCCTGTCAAGTTTCCTGTCGACATAACAGTCCTCCTGCTCACCTATAAGGCTCTCCATGGCTCGGTACCTGTCTGAGTTATCACCCTACTCCCCACCTCACAACCTTCGCTCTTCTAATTCTGCTCTCCTTACTGTCCCCCAAGCCCGTCTACATTGTATAGGTGACATGGCCTTCACCTGTTATCCCCCCAAGCTGTGGAACTCTCTCCCTAAGGATATCGGCGAGTCACCTTCTCTAAACTCCTTCAAATCCAGACTCAAAACCTTCTTCTTCAGAAGAGCCTTTATTTAACTGTTCTTTACCCCTCTGCTCCTACTGTACTTAGTACCACCATCTACCATCTTCTCTAACTGTGTATTCTCATCGTGCTTAAATTGTGTATTTTTTGTTGTTGTCATTCTATAAAACGCTTTGAGAAGCCACCTTTAAAGGTGCTATATAAAATAGTTTTTTTATTATTATTATAAAGGTCTTGTTTTCTTGTCCTGTGTTTACAGGCTCAGAGGCCAGTACTCTCTCTGAAGCTGGGGAAAGGGCTCCTCTTGAACAGCAGCACAGTGAGGAGGAGTGGGGCTCCAGTCTGATGCAGGAGACAGTGCTCACTGCAGCACAAGAGAAAGAGAAACTCAGGGAGCAGCACACCAAGAGCAGACAGAGTGTCAAGGATCTGGACTCTGTGCCCACGATGAAGACAGACCCTGAGAGTGAGACTCCTGGGCTCTTAGTATGTGATGATTTTACAGAGATGAATAATCTGGACTTGAACAATATTACACAAGGTTGTAATGAACTGGGCTGTGTCTCTGTACAAGAGCACAGTGAAGAACTGGGTGTCTTTAATCTTACAGAGCAGGACATGGAGCCCCAGTTGATTGACTGTGCAGAGCAGCAGACTGATGTACCTGGTGAAGAGAACAGTGTTGAGATACAGCACCGAGAGAAGAGTCAGTACAGGGAGGAGCAACAGCAGCTCCTACAGGGCTTGATAATAATTAGGCCTTGTTCTGTTCAAGTGGAGAGACTGTCATTGCACAGTCTCAAACAATCATATGATCCCTTAGCATCTGATGACTTTACACACGGGTTTAATAATCTGGTTACTGAAAAAATCGTTGAACGTTTTAATGAACTGGAGAGTGTGTCTGTTCTTGGGCAAAGAGAGGAACAACTGAATGAACTGGATGGTTTAAGTCTCAGAGAGCTGGAGATGGAGTCCCAGATGATTCACACTGCTGAGCAGCACACTGAGGGATGTAATGAAGAAAACAAATCTCAGTTTCAGCACACAGAGCAAGACCATTCCATGGAGCATTTGCAGAATAAGAGACCCCAGCACGATCAGAGGATGAGGAAGAATCACTCAAGGCCTTGCTCAGATGGAGTGGACAAACTGTCATTATGGCACAGGGAGGAGCAGGGTTTCTGTCATTCTAGCATTTCAAAACCCTACCAGCACCTTCACACAGGAGAGAGACCTTTCAGCTGCAGTCAGTGTGGGAAGAGTTTTAGTCAATCACGCATCTTAAAACGACATCACCGCATTCACACAGGAGAGAGACCATTCAGCTGCAGTCAGTGTGGGAAGAGTTTTAGTGTAAAAAGCCACTTACAATTACACCAGCGCATTCACACAGGAGAGAGACCTTTTAGCTGCAGTCAGTGTGGGAAGAGTTTTAGTAAGTCAAGTCACTTAACAAGGCATCAGCGCATTCACACAGGAGAGAGACCTTTCAGCTGTAGTCAGTGTGGAAAGAGTTTTAGTCAGTCACACATCTTAAAACGACATCACCGCATTCACACAGGAGAGAGGCCATTCAGCTGCAGTCAGTGTGGGACAAGTTTTAGTCGGTCAGGTGACTTAAAAACCCACCAGCACATTCACACAGGAGAGAGACCTTTCAGCTGCAGTCAGTGTGGGAAGAGTTTTAGTCGGTCAGGTGACTTAAAAACCCACCAGCACATTCACACAGGAGAGAGACCATTCAGCTGCAGTCAGTGTGGGAAGAGTTTTAGTAAGTCAAGTCACTTAAAAACCCACCTGCGCATTCACACAGGAGAGAGACCGTTCAGCTGCAGTCAGTGTGGGAAGAGCTTTAGTCGGAAAAACCACTTACAATCACACCAGCGGATTCACACGGGAGAGAGACCATTCAGCTGCAGTCTGTGTGGGAAGAGTTTTAGTCAGTCAAGTAGCTTAATATCCCACCAGCGCAATCACACAGGAGAGAGACCGTTCATCTGCAGTCAGTGTGGGAAGAGTTTTAGTCAGTCAAGTAGCTTAATATCCCACCAGCGCATTCACACAGGAGAGAGACCATTCAGCTGCAGTCAGTGTGGGAAGAGTTTTAGTCAGTCAAGTAGCTTAATAACCCACCAGCGCATTCACACAGGAGAGAGACCATTGTAACGGCAAGGTTTATTAAAATACAGGAATTAAGTTTGCTGCTCGCTTGCCAGTCTCTCTCCCTCACCTCCAGTGGTGCTTGATACAGAGAGGTCATTCCATTTGGTTCACATTTAAGGTGTTTTTGTAGCTGATAGTGTCCTGATAAGGAACAACTCCCAAAGCTGAGACACATCAGCCACCCTAATGAATGGTCATCTCTGGTGCCTCACTGTCTGGGAGATTCCAAGGGAGAGTCTCATCCCAAGTGGTTTACAACCCCAAGGTCAGAGTTCATGGCTACTCATCCTCACACGGGGCACCAATAAATGTAGGCAACCATTGAGCGACCGTAGTTCTCCAGGTAAAACTCCAGGTCCTCCTGGACATCCTCAGCTCAGACAGTCACGTAACTGCCAGTGTGTCCCAGTGCCAGGACTTTTCCTTGTTCTAAGAGTTGAGAACGGAGGTTGCCAGCGTGTAACCAAAGGATCCACCCAAGGTTAGCCCAGCAGCAAGCCTCGTGAACCCACCGCGAACGCTCACCTGATCAACGAGTGAACTACAGTTGGAACTGTGGACAGCTGTATATCAGTATTCAGAAATTGCGCTACATCGGGAACGAACCGGTCTTCTTCCTGTCTAAAGATTGTGACTTTTCTGTGTGCAAACTGCTAGTTTCAGCCAACACTAACTAGCCGGTCTTCAGAGAGCATCAGCAGCGCACCGCACCGCAGCAGAAATCTCTCCCTCCTTCTCCTTCTCTCAGGTCGAACCAGCACTGCCTTGCACCGGGCCACAGAGCGCCGATTGGACACGGCAACAGCCGTGTCTGCGGGAGATCTGAATCCTACCTCTAACCATATATGTATAATAGTCCTCTAAAGTTAACCGGAACTCCAACCATATATGTATAATAGTCCTCTAAGTTTATCCGTATACTAGAACTCCAACCATTTATGTATAATGAACATCTAATCACAGACGTATAACGATAGACGTATATTAGAATTTTAGTACTGTAATCCTTATATTTTAAAAGACAATTTTGCAGTTTTACACCTTGCACATTCAGTGGTTAACACATAGGTATCTATAAGCTCAATTCTGTGGATATGTTAACTTGATCAAAGTAAAAATGTAATGTAAAAACATTTTAAAAATCAACAAGCAATACCTTGACAAGACTGTGAACACACTTTCTCTGACATCACTGCCGCCTACTCTCCGAAGTTGGTTTATCTGGAAATAATATTATATTAGAAATAATGTTAGAAGCTACTAGATCTTCATTAATTAACTAATGAGACATACCCATTTACACATTCAGTGGAACAAACACATTTTCACATATTAACTGCTTTTTTGCAGTATTTTCTCAGTCTATAAATACAAAGTGTCCATTTTTCAAAGTAAAAAAAAAATTGTATGAACTTTTTAGAACATGAAAACACTTTATTTTGCCATTAAAGGATAAGCAAGATTAAACATTAAAAACAGTAAGATCCATCAGGATTGCGAGCAGCTCAAACTCGGTCTCCCGGACAGTTGGCTGGAGAAGCTCTGTCCACAAGACGGGGCAGCAGGCCCGGCTTGGCCGGAGCTGTGGGTGAGACGTGCCCAGATCCGAGCTGGCATGGATCTGGGCACGTCTGAGGCTGCCTTTCCTGCCCCAGAGATGCGAACAGCTGGACTTCTTCATCCGTCACAACTGTGTTTTCCCCAAGATGGTGCTGCAGTGCTTCCATGCTGGGGAGGACTTCTTCTGCCTGGTGTGCGTGCAGTGGACGGAGGGGCTGCTGCACCTCTTTGTCAGTTGTGATGGATTGAAGGATTTGAGGGTGTATTTGACAGACCTGCTGGATGGCCTGTTTCGCTCTGTTCGAGGAGCTGTTCTTGACGGGGTACCCTGGAAACAGCTGTTCCTCTTTGGATACCGCGGGTCTGAGGAGGGGGTTAATGCCATTTTAGCAAACCTCCTCCACAGCCTAGCGAGGGCAGTTGTCTGGGAGAGGGGGAACCTGGTGATGTACAATAGCCTGAAGCCAGACCTTATCAGGCTGTACATCGCCAGGGTGAAGGACTGCTTCTCTCTCAGCCTGGCCTACTGCAGGGCTGAGAGGCGGATGGCCGACTTTCGCAGGATCTTCTTTAAAAATAACATCTTTGTGGAACTGCGAGAAAAAGACCTGTACTTCAGGCTCTGAGGTGGGGGTGTCTCCTAATAGAGAAAGATAAGATCAGAATATATTTTATGTTTGTGGTTTAGGGTTGTTATATTTATTTTGTTTTCTTGTGCCTTAATTAGCTTATTTTTTTCTTGAACTATGTTTTATATACAGATTTGATTGGTTTTGTAATTGTCAATTTCTTATTTTCTTTTTGTTTTTAAACCATTTAAATACTTTATTGCATTATTGATAAATGAAAGATAAAAAGGCGTTGCATTTAGGTTGCAGTTTCCCCTGGCGACATTTGTTCAAATCTCACTTCCGACAAAGAGCCTCTCTCGTTAGAATAGAAACGACAGAACTTCTAAGTAGAAAACATTTTCACATCTCACATTTCATGTGTTTAATGTTAAGTGTCTTAGTGGTTGCCTCGGTGAATGATGGGTCTTCTCCCTTGCAGGATGACGTTAAACTTCTTCAGAGGAGTCTCCCACGTACAGCTTTTCTTCATCAAGAGCCGAAGCAACAGAGACAGACTTCAAACTCAAATGAATTACTCCTTGAGTGTTAATGACAGTCTTTAAAAAGATGAGAGCAGGCGAAACCGTCTTTGGAAATGAGCAAATTTAGTTCGTACAGTGCTGAGTACCCCCGTTTGTTGCGCGGGAGACCGGGGTACGTTTCTGTGACAGGGCGCTGGTTTAATTTTTTTAATTGTTTGAATCAAATCTGAATGGCCAAGTGGTTAAGGTGTTGGACTTTAAATCCAATGGACAAATGTTAATGTGGGTTTAAACCCCCCTCCAGGTAGACTCTTATAAATATTCTGAAGTGATAGAATAGTTTGAAGATTTACACTCTATTTAAATGTCAATTTATTAAATTTCAGTTCTCCCCGGGATAACTGAACTCTCACAATCTCATACTGAAGGCTTTACATGCAGTAGCTGTGTTGCAGTTTCTAATAAAGATGGAATTAAACTGTTTGTTTTGTGTGTCCCTGATCCACTTCTTGATCCAAATGAAATGTTTAATATGATCCCTCGAGAAAAAAAAGTCCTTGAGTCATTTTCCACCTGGAATGATTGATGCCCCATCAAACCTTTTGTAATATCCCTGGAAGTTTATAAAGTAGAATCCTGGTTCGTGGCTTAAATTCAAGGTAAACAAGACTAAGGAAATGAGCTGGAAACTTGTCCATTATATAAATGAACAGCACTTGAAAGCAAACGATGGGTCTGGTTTCCTTTCTCTCCAACATGAAATAGCAATCATTACAAATAGCACCAGCTTATGTCCAATAGGGTTAGTCATTTTAATTAACATCAATATACTGTAAGGTCCTGGTACATGGGAGTGGATTTCATCCACAATTAAAAAAGGGCAAATTATATTTACAGGCTTCAGACACTTTTTAATACAAAAGTGACCCAAAACTCCCTAACTTTCAGGTTTCCTTGAACCTGTGATAAAAAAGGGGTCTGAAACTTCCATTCTGTTATTTAACTGTCTCTAAAGTCGGACGTGGTGTTTCATGGATGTGCAGTGTGCCTTTTCTCTTGTCATGTTCAAGATGATTCGCTCCTGACTGCATGTTCTGTACTGCTCTGTTATTTAGTTCAGATTACCTATGTGGTGTACAGATAAAACTCAACGGCCTGGTGTATTTTCCTGGTTCAGCACCAACAGAACCAGAAAACACATCAGGTGACTTTGACAGGATTTGAACATACAACCTTCTGAAGGGGAGTCAGAGACGTTACCATTGTGCCACAAGGTCACTCCTGCTGAGTGATTTTAATTCCCCCAAGGAGAAAAATCCGCATCCCTGAATTTTTTTTTTATTCTCTCCTGTGAGGAGCAGCGCTCTTCCGAAGGGGTTCTCTTCTTCCCAGATCACAGATTATTCTTCCTGCACATCTCTTACACATAGACCAGACACACCATCTCCACTAACATCTTCACTATATCTATAGATCTGACCCGCTACAGCCCCGATATTCCTGGACAGGATATTTACCACCAGCCTCATGAAATTTCCTTACGAGGATATGGACATAAGAATATTTGTGTTTGGTTAAAAAAATGGTGTAAATGGCTGTGAAAACATTCACAGTGTATTTTATACACTAAGTGTTTTCGTAACTGTAAGATGTTTCGTGAAAATGTTACTGGCATGCCAAAATCGTTTTCGAACTTCAAGCTAACTTCACCGCGGTGTAGGGCAATTGGTCAGTGTGCGGCGCTTATACAGCAGTGTACTGGAGAGGTTGTGAGTTTGATCATCACCTGGAGCAGTCTCCGTTATCAGCTGCAGAAACTTAATGTTGAATTTAAGTTGGTTCTTGTATTACTTTTTCCGCTCGATGGAGCTGTATTAATGCAGGCACACCTGCTTCCACGTCAAGTTATTTTATCGTTGCTCACAAACCAACACACTGCAGACATCTCTGATATTATCTCTGATATTATCACTGCTTTTGGGCCACATGTTCCTGCTGTCAGCCTACCATGATCATACACCTATATTAATATTACTGCTGTAGTATAGGAGCAAACAAACGAAACGAAAGCACACCAAGTTTAAAAAGGTCTTCATGAAATTCCTCGTATTTGAGCCAGCACTAAAATATTTCATTCGGGTTCGCCCAATACATCATGGAAACAGTATTTGCAGGGGAATGCTGTCACACACGAAATCTTATTCGGTTCTGAAGTTTGAACGAGTGGGTGAATAGAAAATGAAACAGTTGTCACTTCGTAGACTTCGTAGAAATCCAAGCAGCATAAAAACCTGTGAATTTTAACAATGTAGAACACTCAAAAATTGCTTTGTGCTGCACCTTTCTGCTGCTGCTTTTATAATTCAGTCTTTCACATTTTAATGCCCATCTTACCGAACATCTTTTCTCAATTACAGAAATCCCAAATAGTTCTTAAGGCAGAAATCGAAGGCTGTCTAATTTTTCCTTTCTGCGAAAGACAGAGTTTTTGGGAAGCATTTTTCTGTCCATTATGTTCTTGCTAAGCAATTTCTCCGTTTTCCTCTTATTGTGATTGTCAGTGGGTACTGGAATAATGCTAGACAGGAAAAGCTTAGCTATTGGGAGTGACCGACGCCTCCGCTCAAAGACCAGAGCACATAAGCAACATGAAAAGACAAGAGTCCTTGTGGCTGGCACCTAAGACCACCCAGCCATCCTGACAAGCGACAGAGGTTGGTGTTTTGAATGCACCCGTTGCTTTGTCAACTCAAAATCAGGGCAGATTATGCTAGAACAACAGAAGGATTATTTACCACTACCGATAATTCTTTTCCTCTTATTACAGAGATTTCTACATTACAAGACAATCGACGACTTAGATAAAGGAATGTCATAGTAAACACAACAGGCAAGGAGAGGGTTCAAACCCGCACTCTTCACTTTACAAGAGCAACATCTTACTGCTTGGACACCACACTCCATGTTATTTCCCATCAAGGCTATCACGTTTTTAAAATAAAAGAAAATAAATCTGTGTGTACAAATTGTAATGAGGGAATAAAACAAATATAATTATTATATGATTGTTTAAATTAATTCTACTGAAAGTTTAATAAATCGCATGAAAGCAACAAAAACAATACCGTGATTCTTAACAAGGAGATTTGGGGCAGCAGTGGGATTCCAGCTCACGCCCATGAAGAGACTGGAGCTTTAATCCAGCCAATTAGCAGTTACCATTCATAGCGGCTTTTCAGCACTCATAGTCTGACTCTGTGGTGCTATGACGCTTCAACCTCCTTTTTCAGAGATGCTTCCTCTCACTTGGTGCAATATTCACTTCTTTGGCCCTCTGAATACAATTCTTCTGCAGAACAGGCTCAAGATTCTGCTTATAGTGCTTGTGTAGATATTTTATTTTTACAGGAAGACGCATTTCGAAACCTCTCCTGTTTTGGAAAAGTTTGAACAGCATATTTTATACAACGCACAAACAGTATTCTAATTGCAGACTGCAGATCTGTGCAGCAATCAGACTAGATTTCACTGTGATTCTGAAATATTTTTAGCAAAGATATATAGGTTTCCTTGAACCTTTAATGGAAAACAACCTTGCTTCCAATCTCTGATGTCATTGTTAACCTGTTAGTACCAGTGACATATTTAGCCAATGTCCGCCTGGAATTTCCCCCCCTTAAACATTTGTTATATCTCTGCAGCAGAACATAGCAGGAGCCTGGTTCAGGTCTTAAAATTGAAGCTAACCCCCTTGGCTTTAAGTTTCTTATATTTCTTAATGTGTCCACTCAGCAGACAAACATGAATAAAACCCAAATAAACAGCTGGCGAACATTTTTTTTTGGTCTTCAGAGGTCAGATTTTTCAACTATATGCATGTCAAGGGCCTGGGAATGATTTGAAAACCTTGTTCTAGGTGGCTACTAGCTTGGATAAAAATTTGGGACAAATTGATCAATTAGAAAAAATTCTACATCATGTTTTGTGAAGACTGGACCTGGAATGAAATTTCACGCCTATAATAAAAAAAATCATAAAAATATTGAAAATAATAAGAATTAAAACCATTGCAATTGCTATAAAAACCTTAAGACACTGCTAGAGAGCCTTTATCTGCTGTTATGCAATGAAAAAAAACCTCAGAGTTGCCTTCTGGTGTGAAAAAAAGGAGCACTGATAAGAAACTGATAAAAAACTGATTGATTATCCCTTCTGAGTCAATGATTGACAGCTAAAAATGCAGCCTGAAGCTTCTAGAGGAAGTTTCACCTCCTAAGGGCTCTGAATGGCTGAAAATACAAAGAATGACAGCGGTTTTTACCAATCAAATCGCCTTATTTCTGGCACTCGTTCCTCAAACATTTACTACGTAATCAGTAACGTTTACTAGTCTCTAGCTCTTGAGATAAAATAGTCTGGGTTATTTTGGATATATATCATGCTCCAGAATAAGGTAAAAATGGGATATATATATATATTTGCTGGTTTTTGCTTTTGCGGTTTTGTTGGTAAAAATGTATGATATTGACATGCTGTGCTTGACGGGTTGCCGTGTGTTTTTATTGGGATTCTGCTAGTTAATTAATTTATTGGTTTATTGCATAATAGTGTCATGTCAGTGGAAACAAACTTTATGGTTTTGTTGTGGTGATATTTGAGAATACGTGCATGTGAAAAAATTTGTGGAGCGGTTTCAAACAAACGTTGTTTATGTCGCGTTTATCTTAAAAATAAAAAGTGTTATCTGGGGAGACAAGAGTGGTCCTCGGTGACCGCGATCCGGACTAAGTTAACAAGTGTGTAATTTAAAAAAAATAAAACAAGTTAAAAATAAATGCTAAATGGGTTTAACATTCAGGAATGTAATTGATCAGATGCTTACGATAAGTGATGCTGGTGTTTCGTGTGATTTAGCGAATTCAAAAAAATATTCATTTTAAAAACGGCAAGAGCTCGTATGAAAAAAAAGTTCGTAAGTATCTTTGTTACAACAGCCGCGCCAGAACTATTCAGAAGCTGTACATCAGAAAAGTACCTGAACTTGACTGGTTTATATTCAGTTATGTGCATTGGGAACGAAAGGGAAACTTAGATGGATTTTATTAGGGTTTTAGGAATCAGAAAATCTATTTTTACACGTTTATGCCTACGAGCAGAAATAACTTTCTGCTTTCAGCACTTTTTTTGTTTCTGCTTGTAACCTCGAACAGAGAAACCCAGTACTGACTCACAGAAACACCCCGGAGTTTCTGTGTTTCTGGGATTTAAGAGGGATGTATGCAGCAGTGTTACGAGTCTGGAAGGAGGAGACGTGCATTCCGCACGGGGAGCGTAGAGCAATGAGCCGCACCTGCTGCGCGCTGAGTCCTGTCCTATATAACCACTGAGCACGGACACAGAGTCTCCAGCCAGTGTTGGAGATTTATGATTTCAATGTTTTTTTTTTCCTTTTGAGCAGAAGCTGGGTTTCTTCCTCTAGTTAAAGTTATTGGAGTTGTGGTTACTGTGCTAGACTGTCGGGAATAGCGCTTTTATTTATTTTTTTTGTCAAGCAGTCTGCTGTATACTGTACGTGAAATAAAGATAAGAGTGCTTTCTTGATATTTCACAAGAGTATACATAATTTTTGAGCTGTTTTAAAAAAATGAACTGGAAGAAAAGCAATAGGGCTGGAGTTTATAGACTGTGATGCAAATACGAGAGTAGGAGAGGAGGGGACTAGTTCAGGAGCACAACCGGCCCTCTCCTGCCCATTCTCCCACCAGGGTCTGTTGTAACCCAGTGTGAAATTCAGCTCCTTGCAGTTCAGCTTTCGATCACTCAGCTGCTTTGCCCTGGGAATATAGGGCAAATAAACAAGATAGCAACCAGACTAGAGGGAGAGTTTTCATTCCTAAGGGATGACTTGTTTTACAACAGCAGACAACTTAAAGAAACAAAAACCTCTGTTCTGCTGCTCCAGGTTGGTTCCACTGGGAACAAGTGTGGCCAGGAGCTCATGAACAGTAATTAGGGGTTGTTTCCACAAGGGGGGCTGGAGTAAGTTAGATGTCAAGGGCAATAAAACCCATTAGACCTAATTGACCAGTTAAAGTGAGTTGTTCTGCTTTCTGCACAGAAACCAGTGCTCTCTTCTCAATGTGTGGGTGAGTCTGTCAGTGATATAACAGCTAGGCAGGACTGCCACTGTGGTCTATTTCATCACCTGTGACCCCATCTTCCAAACACAACAGTCCAATCTAGCATAGAGTGTCCCGGACTGCTCCGTCAGTGACAGTGGGAGGTTTATCTTGTCTCTTGTTCCGCCAGAATGTAACAAATAGTGACCCCTTAATGGAGGAAACTTTAGCTTTTGTAGGTAATTATACCACTTGACAATGTTACAGGTGTTGGGGGGGGGGGAACCCCTAGTGATCCCACAGTCTCACATAGACTTTGGCCAGTCTACACATACCTCCAGTCAACACAGCCCTGACCCCTGTTATGTCACCCAGGTCTACACTGTGAGACAATGATTATTTAGGAAAATTGTAAGGAATGCATTCCAAAGCAGTCAATGGAAGTATGGAATTAAAATAGTGAAGTCTTGATAAATAGAGTATATTATCTATTTATTATACCTTTACATTGTGACAAAAACAAATTTCAAGTCCATTATGAGCACACACAGCATATTAAAGATGGGTCTCTGCACTGTAAAGGGATCTCAGTTCACTTATAAAAACTTTAGCTAATAAACCTGAAATGTCATTTTTTACTGCTTGTTCTTTAAGGTACTAACTCATTGACATTATGTAGGTTAAAATAAGACTATTCACAAAGAAAAAGCATTCATCACAAATGTATCATGCCAAATAAACTCTAGTAATCAAGAGCAATTAAGAAAGGAAACAAAACCATCTTTTGAGGATGCCAGATAGAAATGTAAACACACACACTCACACTTAGGGCCAATTTTACCGGAAACCAATTAACCCACCAATGATCTTGGACTGATGTCTGAAAACCAGAGCAAACAGTACAATATTAAGGTATTACAGCTATTAGTAGAACAGATCTAGCTTCTCAACATATTACTTATGTCTGAACTTCATTGAATGGTCACACTTCAATCTTTCATATTCAATATTTTTCACAAAATCAACAGCTGAGAACAGACCGTCAGATACCTTTATCCAGTGGTTTTCAGAGCAGAGACATCTGTGTGGGCAAGAGTACTTTCCCTGTAGTCTGCTGCACTTCAGCTAGCCACGTTCTGGCTGGGTTGTGTGTACTCCTGGGAACGTCGCCTGTAATGAATATTGGGGACTTTGTACAAATTAATAATGTGAACATATTAATATGATTTGTGTTGAAGCCAAACATAGACAATCACTGTTAAAACTTGAATTCAACCTCCAGTGTCTGCTTTTGAAATGCTGATGTAGCGGCAATGCTTGTTAATAAGACAGAATTAAGCGGTGGTATGCTGTCCTAAATGAGGCCCCATCTCACCTTCCATCTCTGTGGTGCAGTCACAGAGAAAGTATTCATGCAGGCTGATTTAAGATGTTTTCTTTTGATAAGGGACAGCTCCCAGATGGGGATGCACTTAGCTAAGCCTGGCTATCATGATCAATGGTCATCCATTGGCGCCTATCTGTCTAGGGAGTGCAAAATGGACATCTGGACTGCATTCCTAAGTGTCAAGAGTAAGTGACTCATATCTCACCTTGATCAACCAATCAGGGACTGGCAGGGCGTGGTAATACCACGTGGGTCTCCAATGCCCGCCAAACTCTCAACCAATCAGCACACATCTGTGTCTTGGTCAAAAAGTGAGCGGAAGCTCAGATCGGGGCTCTCCTTGGCCATTTTCGCACATCCTCAAAGACAATCATGTGACAACTGCTGTTGTCTGCAAAGGGACTTGGACTTTGTTCTAAGCGCAAGGCCGAGGATCCCGTACGTACTCAGAATTCTACCAACGTGAATGCTCCGCTTGATCAACGGCAGCCTACAGTTGGACCCTCGTCGACAACCTGAATAGCTTAATCATGAAGCAGCGCTGGACCGGGAACGAACCAGCTTCTTCCCAGGCAAAACAGTGGGTTGTGAGGACTCGCGGTCACACTCTGTGCATAGAGACTTTCTACTAGCCAGCCGGACTGCTGGTAGATCTCCTCGGAGCAACGACTGCCCTGCGCGCCGCAGTCAGATTCCTCCGCCCGTCCTACTCCGAGCTGTACCTCGACTGGTTGGCCGGTAGCCAGAGGACGCCGGGACAACGCCCATTGGACAACCGCTGGAACAGAGGCTGCAACAGAGCCTGTCAGCTGGTTTGGTGTTCGTGCCGGGAGATTCCAAATCCATACACAGTGGATAAGTAAACCCCATGTTCTACATTGTGTCTCGAGAATTCAATTGTACCTCAACACAAGTTGTTATCAATTTAATTCATGAGTAATGTATTTACTTCCGAGTTTAGAGTAACAGTGGGTAATAACACTGATTAGCGATTTGGTAACCGAACGATATATATTGACATATATATTTTCTGTTGTGTATCTCTTTGTGTTGGCATCTCTTCGAGATTATATACCTTGTATATTGATAACCCTCACAGTAAGGTCTGCCGCTAGTATCCAGGCAGACTAGTATATGTTTGGTGTACAATTTATATGAATAAATGTATCTCATGTATTGAACCCGTGTGTGTGCGTTGTTAGTTGTTCTGACGATTGATTTTCTAAAAGCCACAACGAACAACCTCGTGATTACTGCTACAATTAATAATTGTCTCAGTAAACCCATCAAACCTCTACAACCACGATACACCACCATAAACTATATTAATTTAGGAACATAAACATATAGTGTAAACTGTATATGGCTGGCATTGGTAGTTTAAAGAAAAAATACACACCAGTATTCCACTTTCTTCCTAAACATTTTAAGCATCAAAGTCTTACATGTAGTAAGATTTTACCACGTTTCGGAAACGTTTTTACATGCTCCTTCTGACCATCTTAAGTTTATATACTTTGTGAAAAGTCATAAGATATTAACATTTTCTGTGAATGTGCTCGTTGTCGGAGTAAACAAAAGCATACTTTTAGAATTTGATTAATAGGGAATATAATATGGAATCACGTACCTAAAGAAATTAATAACGATATAATTATTTTTATGTACTGTAGCTCAAATAGTAGTATAATACACTTTCTATGGATACATGTGCTTCTACGCAACGCAGAAGCACATCCACAAGTAACATTACCTAGCTAAGAGAGGACATTGGCTAGCCATTATGATAAATACAGTGGAAAAAAGCAATTGGGAAAATAAGACCTGCTGATCTGTTATACATACCAGGAAGAGAACAGAATATGATTTTTTTCTGTTCGAAACGTGTGTTGTCTTTATGAAATTCATGTATTTTAAATGTTTAATTAAGAAGAAAAAAACTTACAGAAAGATACTACCCAGTGGGCATTGATTCGTCGAATATACGTATATTTACGGCGAAATTACGTCTATACGTATATATACGTCGCCTCGACGTATAATCAACGTCGAATTGCAACCGTAAAATCGACGACATGAATAAACGCATATATAACGTCGAAAACACATCTAACACAGTGCCTGAGGCTTTTTACTGTATGTATCGTGTTTGCCGCAACTAGGAGTATATGGCACTCTGCACAGTGCACGAAGTAAATTATTTTGGCAGTAATTAATTTATTATATTTACTATATTTATTATACACGTGTAAATTAATTACTACAAAATGTTGTAAAACCAACAGAAAGCACAGACTGCTATAACTAGTCCTAGTTATATAACGATTTTAAGTATAATGATAAACTACTGCAAGGAATCGGTCCACCTGAGCAAACAGGATCGTAATGTTGACACTCAATAACGACACTGATATGTGCAGTTCCTGGACGGATAGCCCTCCTGCCCATCAAACAGATTAAGTGACTGTTCGTGTCATTTAGTGTTGTCTGACCATTGACAAAGTACAACTATTTTTTTAGGGCGCAAATTAAGTTAGGTAAATCTTTTTGCCCAAAACTGAAGGGGCGACATTCCCCCCTCCCCCCGTGTTGCCAGGCCTGTCCCCATCCTATTCCATAATGTGATTATATATAATACCATACAACAGTGACCGATCCTTACTAACTGCATGCGTTAAAATTGCACATCAGCTCATAGCAGGGGGCACATAGCCGCGATGTATTATCAATGTTAAATTTCAACCATAATATCGACAACATTAATAAACGCATACGTTGAGAAAATATCGAACCCAGCATATTTTCCGGTTATATACCACAATGCATTGCTAGTATTCGTTGGTCACCATTTTGGACACGTTTTTCAAACGTAGAAGTATATCCGCAAATATCTCAGCAATCCTCTTTGACGAGTAAGTATGAACAATAATAATACTATCTGAATACATACAGATCTTTCTTAATATTATTTTGATTAAAATAGTACGTGAATAAGCAAAAAAATGGCACATAAAATAGTGTGAATGGGGAAGATGACACAAAATCGTTTTGCTGTTTCTCTTATTCTTATTCTATGTTGTACTTTCAAACTTTGGGTACTCTTTAATTAGGACAGACTTTATTGCTCAACTGCTATGAATCAAGCCAAATTTTATACATTTATTTCAGCTTTGAGCTTAGTAAACCGTTCATTTTTTAGATTATACTAAAGAAGATATTAATCATCATTTATTTGGGAAGTAATATTATATAATTTTCTCCTAGCTGCGGTGCTGAAGTCCCACCCTACATCAACAGAAAAAGAAATAAAGGAGCACGCAATGTGTTACTTGAAGAATGCATATGCAAGGCAGGGGGCCAGGAGATCTGGACTCTGAAAATAATAGGTTTTTGGTTCTAACTGTTAGGACAATTAGACAGGGTTTGCAAATAGTGGACAAAAATCGTCTTAACTTCCTTTGTAATATTTTTTTTTCTTGGAAATATAGAAGTTGTACATTTTAAAATGTATATTTGAATCAAAATGTGGTTTTGAGTTAGTGTGTTAATGTAATTAGTTTTGTGTTTGTCATTACTATACTGTATATTGCCATGTTACCAGAATTTGTAGCTGAAGTTTAAGACTAGTTGTGTTTTTTATGATTATTGCCCATATGTTGATTGTTGATTGATTGTATACAATGTATAATTTGAAATACGTATGTTTCAGGTGTGAATGTGTATTTTCAGAATAAATTTCTAAACCTAATCATTGGCTTGGTTTACTTGTTTCTACACCTATAAAACCTATCTTTGATGTATAATAGACCTCTATCCATATACGTATAATAGACCTCTAACCATATACATATAATAGACCTCTAAAGTTATACGTATAATAGACCTCTAACCATATACGTATAATAGTCCTCTAAAGTTATCCGTATAATAGACCTCTAAAGTTATCCGGAACTCCAACCATATATGTATAATAGTCCTCTAAATTTATCCGTATAATAGAACTCCAACCATTTATGTATAATGAACGTCTAAACATAGACGTATAATTGACGTATAACTTTAGACGTATATTAGAATTTCATTCTAGACGAATTGTAGACCACATTTAGACGTCTAAGGTATGCGTTTAATTTTTGCCCACTGGGTAAGCTGATCACGAGATAGAAAGATCACCCGTTTTTCGCGCATAAAAAGTGGCTATTAACTGGGTGAACTGTTATTAACTGGAGTCAACTGGGTGAAAACACATAATATGAGCATGAAACAAAACAAAAAATAAAAATAAGATACAATCTACAGACATTAAAACCGGTGTCATGGAAATATAACTATCAAGTAAGCCACAAGAGAGAGTTCTCACCTGAGTAAGGTCTTTATTTCAAGATTGGGAGCAACCAGAGACTCAATTTGTTACAAGCAGTACAGGGTTTTCATAAGACATTGCGCTGTAAAAAAGCTCAGCGCTTTGTCCCTTCTAAAACTTCCACTTTACCTAAGAGAAAACAGATTACATCAAAAAGCGAAAGAAGAAGCACTAGATATGTTATTCAAAGCTTATCAGTTACTTTCAGCTAATTCTAACGACCCAGACAGCATATTTTGTTTTGGTACATTGTCTTCTAACGTAACCTAAACAGTGTACTTTGTTAACGCACTGTTTTCTAAAATTCTGCACGTACTGTAGCACAGCAATTACATCCTTGAAATATATTATCTAAAAGCCCCAATATATTTCTTTGCAAAGCTCTCTACATTTTAAGAATCAATTTACTTATTAGATTTCCACTTCAAGACTTGTTTGGCTGGCGTTCGGGGAGTCGCGTTTTTCAGAATTGTATTGAGATCGTTTTCCACAGAGCTCAGATGTCAAAGCACAGCAGCAGCTCTCCACAGCGATCCTCTATAGCGCCCTTTCTCCCGCAGCTCTGTCCTCATTGGAAGGAAGCAAGAGTGAAAGGCTGAAGTGAAATAGAGCGGGGACGAAGGCAGTGAAGAGAGAGAACGTGGGAAGAAGAGAAAAACGCAAGGGAAAAAAAGCAGCGTCGTAAAAGAGGTGACGGAGCTGTCCTCTCCATAAGAAGGGTGCCAGCGAGCCTTGCTCTCGCTTACGGCCACACCCCCTTGAGCACGCCTGATCTCGTCTGATCTTGGAAGCTAAACAGGGATGGGCCTGGTTAGTACTTGGATGGGAGACCGCCTGGGAAAACCAGGTGCTGTAAGCTTTTAAGCGCAGGAGGCGCCCTATCCCCGCTCGCTCGCTCATTCCCCTGTTCACACGTGCAGTGCGGCTTGTCCTTCTGTTTATTTGTCAGCTTTGGCGAGACACGGGTGCTTGTGTATTAGCGGGAGCGTTTTTTATTCTGATCAGGAACAGTTTTACAAGTCCGCAAAGGATCGAGGAAAGGCTTATCGCCAGCTGAAAAGAGACACAGCGCTTCGGCTGTGGAGACTTGTTCGGCTGGCGTTCGGAGAGTCGCGTTTTTCAGAATTGTATTGAGATCGTTTTCCACAGAGCTCAGATGTCAAAGCACAGCAGCAGCTCTCCACAGCGATCCTCTATAGCGCCCTTTCTCCCGCAGCTCTGTCCTCATTGGAAGGAAGCAAGAGTGAAAGGCTGAAGTGAAATAGAGCGGGGACGAAGGCAGTGAAGAGAGAGAACGTGGGAAGAAGAGAAAAACGCAAGGGAAAAAAAGCAGCGTCGTAAAAGAGGTGACGGAGCTGTCCTCTCAATAAGAAGGGTGCCAGCGAGCCTTGCTCTCGCTTACGGCCACACCCCCTTGAGCACGCCTGATCTCGTCTGATCTCGGAAGCTAAACAGGCATGGGCCTGGTTAGTACTTGGATGGTAGACCGCCTGGGAATACCAGGTGCTGTAAGCTTTTAAACGCAGGAGGCGCCCTATCCCCGCTCGCTCGCTCATTCCCCTGTTCACACGTGCAGTGCGGCTTGTCCGTCTGTTTATTTGTCTGCTTTGGCGAGACACGGGTGCTTGTGTATTAGCGTGAGCGTTTTTTATTCTGATCAGGAACAGTTTTACAAGTCCGCAAAGGATCGAGGAAAGGTTTATCGCCAGCTGAAAAGAGACACAGCGCTTCGGCTGTGGAGACTTGTTCGGCTGGCGTTCGGAGAGTCGCGTTTTTCAGAATTGTATTGAGATCGTTTTCCACAGAGCTCAGATGTCAAAGCACAGCAGCAGCTCTCCACAGCGATCCTCTATAGCGCCCTTTCTCCCGCAGCTCCGTCCTCACTGGAAGGAAGCATGAGTGAAAGGCTGAAGTGAAATACAGATGCAGCCATTCAAAATGAGCGTTAAAAACCCACGGTTCAGTAACCGACCCGCAGGGCACCGTAGGGCACCGCGGTAAGTGATTGGCTGGCCAAAATGACCGACAGGGGCACTCGTGGTGCATTGGTTGGTAGTGAAAAGATTTAATCATTTAATGTCTTTACTGTGCACGTTTCAATCCGCTTAGTTTTGAATATTTATATGGAATTTTACCACTAAAGGGAATTTTTAGTAGCTGAGCATAAAAAGAAGAGGAGCATAACGCATCTGAAGGTCATAAACGATATTAATTTAGGAACATAAACATTATTGTATGTACATAAACTGTACTGTGTATGGCTGGTCTTGATAGTTTAAAGAAAAAATACACACCAGTCTTCCATTTCTCCCTAAAAAATTTAAATATGAAAGTTTTATGAAACGGTACCCAAATATGTGATTGCTGTATAGAATGAATTTTAATTTTTAAAAATTAAATTACCACGAAAATCTTCCGCCTGAGAACAGTCACCCGTTGCTACCCAACGCAGAAACACAGCCACTAACTAGCAAAGAGAAGACATTAGCTAGCCAATATGATAAAGAAATAAATGATTATTTTGTTTATTTCTTTTGCACATTTATTTGAACATTTCCATCGATTGTACAAGCACTTGGAAACTGTCCAATCCCTAGTTCATCAAGCATTTACCGGTCTGGCGCCTGTCTGTGTCTTCTAGGATATAATGCCAGCAAACTCTTGTTTTTATGTCCACTATAACTACTCCGGGCAAACGTTCCAAGGTCAAATTCTTCCAGCACGGGGGTACCTTTAAAGCGGAGATGACGGCACCGAAATTTTTTGGCGCGCCTTCTCTTTAAAGCCCTGGCCAAATATGAAGACAGTACGTACAGTTATAATTCAAACGGAATTAAAAACTATACATCCCAGTTACCACGGTGGTGCTTGTGATCATTGCGTTTAACCAACGAAACAGGGCGAAAAATCAGTCACATGACTTTGGGGCAGAGTTTCGAAAGCTTAACCTATCAGCAACAAAGCAAAATTTACACGATAGGCTACCTCAAACTGTCAGTTACACGACTGTGTATGTCGCTTAAGCCACTCCTATTTGGCATTTTAGTTATGGAGGCGAGAAGACGCCCCCCTCTCTCTGGGTGTCTGATTTGCCGCCATCTTTAACTGTTCGGTGTCCGAATCGGAGTAGCTATGCGTAGCAAATAAAGTTAATCCCAACTACAAAACATATATTTTTGTGGTAAGAGGGCGCAAAACATCAGTATTTACTGCTATTAATTACTGTACGATTTATAGTTGAAATCTGAGCCTAGATATAAAGTTAGATATAAAGTTAAAATCTCGACAAAGCAATGTAGGAAATACAGAGAAAATAAATCCTTTCTGACATCTAAAATCAGTTTCGATCAAGGTCTCTAAAAAGAACAAGAAAAAGAGGATTTTCGGAGGGCAATTACGCTGTGTTTATATAGAATAACTGATTTATGAGCAATCTAATTTCTTGTTCGTTTAAAACAGTGAAATGTCAGCTTCAAAAGATCGCACCAGAAACAGCACTCTCTCTGCCTGTCATAGACGTTCAGGAAAGGCTGAATGAAGTCATGTCAAGTACAATAATTCGGTGATCAATAATAACAGTTGTAGGACAGTATATAAGGAGGATAAGGATTTTGAAGTTGACTCGAAATCTGATAGGTAACCAGTGCAAGGACTTGAAAACAGGTGTAATGCATCCCTGATAGGATTCTCGCTGTCATATTCTGAACATATTGAAGATTGCTCAGTGTGGATTTAATTTCCCCAGTGAACAGGATGTGCATTTATTAATTCTAGAAAAAAAGCCTTTCTTGATTTCTCTAGTTCTTAGTTTCTCTAGTTCCCTTTAAAATAAACTATTATTCCACAATGCAGAGTATTACATGGCCAGTATTTACACATGATATTTGTGATTTCAAGAAATTAACACCAGCAGATTTTGGAGATTTAAGTGTTGGCTGAGTTATTGCAGGATAAAAGACTAGAGATGTTGGCAAGAAGAAGATAATTTGGGGAAAGCTGAGGAATACACTTATAACAAGAACACTTCCTAATGGGGTTAGGCATACTTTTGATGAAGATGATGAAGTTAACAGACTATATGTTTACATAGATACTGAAATAAGGATTGTATTTTAGATTATGTGTAGTTGCTGGCATTGAACTGTGTGTTGGATGCACATGAATTGAAGGAATGGGCAAACATAGCTGATGCCGATCCACAGAGCCAGCATATTAAGATGTTTATAATTAGAGGCAATTTGTTTAAATAACTAGGTATGGATACTGATGTGCAAGAGAGGTGGAAAGGCTGTTTCCTTAAGCCAGCACTATAAAATGTTTTATTCTCAGTGAGATGCTGCCATTTCATAGTGGGTTTCTAACACTGTGTATAGTTCCATCCACACAGTGCCTTTACTTCCATCCATTTCTAATCTCTTTATCCAGTACAGAGGATTTGGAGCCTATCCCAGTAAGCAACGGACACAAGGCAGAATACACCCTGGACATAGCGCCAGTCCATCACAGGACAGACAGACACAAACACACACACACCAGGGGCAGTTTTCCCATAAACCAATTAACTTACCAGTATGTTTTGGAGTGCGAGAGGGAGTCATATCACACATATGGAGAAAAACCATGTAACCCAGAGAGAACATGTAAACCCCACACACACAGGAATACATTTTATTATTCATAAACAGTTAACATTGTTAGCAAAATATTTTGAATTATATTTAACCCTATTTTTTCTTTAGTTTTGTATTTAACTTATTATATGATTGTCAGACTTAATGTATATTTGAATAATGAAAATATATTTTTACAAGATGCGGGGGAAAGTGCAACAGATTATTACAGTGCTAAATTTAATATTATTGATTGCTAATAGTTTATGCTAACACCTAACTTTCTTAATTAGATGTATTTAAAACAGTGAACTAAGTGTAACATACTATTCAGAAATACAATCGAAAATAGTTTTGTGGTGTTTGTATGGATGAAACGTTTCTAAAATGTATAACGTAACAAAATTAAAGACGATTAAAATCTGTAATCTTTCCACTTGTAATGTCATTAGACAGAACAACACGTTTCTGGTTTGTTTTAATTAGCTAGTATTAGTTAGTAGTTAGTAGTTTTAATTTAATTAGTATTGCAATTCGCACTGATTCCCTTGCGAAGATATGGACTTAAGAATATTCGTGCCTGGTCAAAAAATGGCATTAAGCACTTAAAATTAATATGGTTAATAATAGTAAACTGTAACATGCTGTAACAAGATCGGTTAAACTGCGAAGAAAATGCTTTCAGAGAAAATGTTTCAGGTGTGAAGAACATAGATCTCCAATGCAATTTCAACCAAACCTGTTCCCACACAACCTGCCCCCACTTCCATTAGAATATACACAAAGCACTGAAATCTTTCGAGCTAATGATCAGGTGACCCGAGAGAGAGAGAGAAACACCAAGGGGTGCGGAACCAGGGAACTATTTACATGGAAAACGGGCGATCTCCCCAGACTGTCCGCCCGTTTCACTGTTACCTGGATACCTCTTAATTTAGAACTCACTAACACTGATTTTTAGTTTAGAAGGATTCAAGTAGGGTTTTAGATGAAAGGCAGCGACCTTAATCAAGCCCAAATCATAATTGAACCCATTCAGAGCCTACATTACATTTTAGCGTTTCATTCTGAGCAGAAGACCCTCACACCTGAAGAAGGCTTGCGTTTTCTCTCTTCTCTTTTAAGCATGTGTACAATGTGTAATACAATTACAATGTGTAATTACAATGCTGTAATACAATTTGAATCGTATGAGGGTGTATTATTAGGGGGAGGTGTCTTTCGCTGGAAATCTCGCCTGCTTCTACTTTACGAGTACAACCCCCTCTTTGCCGGAGTGCTGGCTGTGACGAATTAAACCGGTTCCACAGGTTTCAATCACAGACCATGTGACATGGGAGTCAGGAAACTAACACACAGCGCCACCGGATTTGATAACACTATAAATACGCTATAAAATAATGTGACTAGGCACAGAACAAGTTTACAGCACAGTACAATAATAAATGCTGACCATGACTTTAGAAGCATAAATTGCCTTACACTCAATTTAAACACAAGCTGTCTTTAGCCCTCTAAGCTGGTTCATACAGAAATGTAGAAATCCAGGCTCAGAACACACAGCTTCATTAGCGAATACATATGCAGGACAACTAGAGAAGACGTTTTACAGAGGATGGATTTTTAGAAACATCCCATCAGTGACATCACTGAAGTCAACTCCTAGGTACTGTAACTGTCGTGTGGATAGTTTCAAAAGAATCAGACAAAGGTTTAAGCATCGCTTGTTCTAGATAAAACTGCAAAAAAAAAACAACCCATAGTGTACTTCTTTGCGGCTCTGTTTGCCCAAATCATATATTCACAATGTGAAATTTAGAAAATAATATTACGTAACCAAAATCAGCAATATGGAAACAGAACCTGTGTAATTGTTGATAGATGATGTACTCGTAACATTTTTACAAGACGAAATACAACATTTAAAAAATGACTTGTATGTACTTGATATCTCTAATCAATCCACGGCGACATTGTTAAAGCAGAGTCCCAGTAAAACGAAACTAAAACGCCCTGGGCATACCCTTTCGCGCTTCTTATTAGTTGCTCAAAAGTAATTTGACCGTATGAAATGCATAATATAAACCTAGAAACATATACGTGAGCAGTATTTACGTACTGTAGTATCGGTGTTAAGACATACCTCTCAAATACTGTAAATCAAGTTAAAAATATCTCAAGACCGATTCTGGTCATAATGAAACCATGTTTTGTGTATGTTTTCTTTAAAGTACCGAGACCAGCCATATACTGTATGTTTATGTTCCAAAATTAATATCGTTTATGGCCTTCACACGCGTTGCAGTATGCTCCTATTCTTTTTATGCTCAGCTACTAAGATTTTCCTTCAGTGGTAAAATTAGATATGAATATTCAATACTTAAACGGGCACAGTTAAGACATTAAATATACATATACATACTGTATACAGTACAGTTTTCATACAGTAATATGTTTATGTTCCTAAATCAATCTCTTTTATGAGCATGTGAAAGGCATGGTGAATCGATTCTCAAAAATTACTGTACTTTGCATGATTGGAAACAAATGCGTGATTGCGAAATGCTGTGGTGTTACTTTTACAAAGACGGTCAATGAAAAAAAGAATGTTGACCAGGGCAATACTTTGAGTTTACACTTACAGCTTGTCCAAGGTCATTCATTATTGATACTATTAGTAATATCTTCGTTAAAGACTTTGATGGCCACAGCTCAAACATGAGAGGTTGAGCTTTATTAGCTCCACCTTGCCGAAATTCCGGATGCTATTATTTTGCTTGTCATATTATAGGAGAATTTACGGTAACTAGCGGTATTTACCGGTAACTCGCAGTATTTACCCGTAACTTGCGGTAGACTGCGTACAGCGTACCGGAAAATAATGCGGTATCGCCCACACATTTTGAATGGCTGCATCTGTATGTCCCCCAGCTCTGAGCCCATTGGGCCTGCTGGTGTGACCAGAGCTGCAGCGTCGCCATGCTGGTGGGGGTCAGTTCGGCTTTTCTGTTGGAATGAACAGGGGGGTTACATGATGGTGCTGTCTGTGGTCTGGCTCTCCTGCTGGTCTGGATGAGGGGTGCGTAGTGTGGTGCAGGTTCTTGTCCCATCCTGCTCTTGGTCCAGGATGGAGGGTTGCACCGATTCTGAGTCTTGTTAGCTGGTATGGATGGGTTTGGGGGTGTTGATACCAGAGTGGTCCGGGGGGGGGTGCAGGTGTCTCGGGGGCATTCTTGTTTTTCTGTGAGTTCAGGTTGATTCTGTTGGTTCTGCCACGAATCTCCCTCACGCAGGCAAGCGCTCCCGCATTCCTACGAGCTCTCCCCGTACCAAACGTGCACGTGTCAATCAGTCCTCTGCTTAAACCCTCATCTGCCCCCCGGTCATTGCTCACGATTGAGATTCTCTCCCGGAGCTTACGTACTAACTACACCTTTGCCTTACTATGACTTCTCCCCTGGACCTCGACCCCGCTTTTCCGACTACCGCTTTAGCCACTCGATTTTGTACCTTCGCCTGTTTTACGCTTTCTCGGATCCTGACCCCAGCCTGTCTCTTCGTTTACGCCTCTGCCTTCTGAATCCACACCGACGCAACTTCTACGCCTTCTAAGGTTCCTGCGGGAAGAGGTGCTAGTGGGGCCAGCAGGGGGCGCTCACCCTGTGGTCCATGTGGGTCCTAATGCCCCAGTATAGTGACGGGGACACTATACTGTAAACAGGCGCCTTCCTTCGAATGAGATGTAAAACTGAGGTCCTGACTCTCTGTGGTCATTACAAATCCCATGGCGTTTCTTGAAAAGAGTAGGGGTGTCCTGGCCAAATTTCCCCATTGGCCCTTACCAATCATGGCCTCCTAATAATACCCCTCTTTGAATTGGCTACATTTCTCTTCTCTCCTCCTCACTGATAGTGGTGAGTGTTCTGGCGCACTATGGCTGCCGTCGCATCATCCAGGTGGATGCTGCACATTGGTGGAGGTGGAGGGGAGTCCCCATTACCTGTAAAGTGCTTTGAGTGGAGTGTCCAGAAAAGCGCTATATAAGTGTAAGCAATTATTATTATTATGTAAAATGCAATAAAAATTATATCAAATGTCAAATATCAAAATGTGATTCAAAATCGATTAATGTAAAAACTGATAAAGCTATGCTTTTTCAGGGCTATATCTACTTTTTATTTTTAAAAAAGAGTAGTCTGTCGCGATTGTGAAAGTTAGAGAAGATGTACAGTACCAGCAGGTGCCTTCACATCTCCAGCTTCAGTCTCGCCTGTAGCTGCGAGAAGGTTAAAAGCACACAAGTGATCCGTCTTTACTCAAAGTAATTGCTGGAGCAGTAGGACGCAGAGCACCATCCAGCAGCTGCAGACAGTGTTCGGCGAAGAGCTGATTCTGTTTTCAGCACAGGGAGTGAGAATGAGCTCAGTAGGTTCCCAGCAGAATCCATCCTGGTTTGGTTATTGTGTGTCTGAGGCTCTTTGGATCACAATGTGAAAAAAAAACCAATTGCTCACATCGTGTGACTTCCACGAGAAGAAGGGAAGATATCACTTTAGAAAATCAGAACTGAATATTTGGATCCGGGGCCTCAATTTTATCAAATTATTAAAATAATAATTATTAAAATAACAGATTGTGTTTCTGCAACATTTCGTGCACAGTACGCCATTTTTATCTCAAAATAAAACAACAGTCACAATGAGAACTTTATACGCAGTCTGGGGTATATTCCCCTTTTATATTTTTGCCACTTTATATCGAACCTGTTATACTCCCAAAAGTGAACAGTAGCTTTTACTTAATAAAAATGTACAATTTACTGCTGATATAAACAGATGTGTGCCATGTTTGCCTTTGTAAGCATTTGTTTAAAAAATAAGTTAGCAATACGATAAAAACACAGAAAGCACAAACTTTATAATACAACGATACAAAATCAATACCAAATCATAAAGCCAATTAAGTATCTATCCTTTGAAAACAGAGAACACCTTTATATCTACCAAAAACTTGACATTTGTACTGTATGTTTTTTTTTAATTATAAAGCAAACAGAGTATTCCCTTAATTCAAAGATTAGATATTGGCCAAAACAAGACAATCAGACGTGAGCTGCACTGACCAAGAAAAACCAAGAACTTTATTTCATCTTTCGCAGGCTGTAATTTCCAGATAAGGGAGTGAATACTTATATTAAGCTAAATCAAGCCAAAGGAGATGCACTGCCATTGTTTTTCTGCACTTTTTGTTAAAAGGAGAAAACATTTTCTTGCAATATTTCTTCTGTCCTGATAAGCACAATTTGTATTTTATCTTTCGGAAGTTATATGAATTTCTTGAAGTTCAGAAACAGCTTGTTCCAGAAAGGAAATTAACACTTGCTTCAAAGTAAATCAAGACGTATGTCTCTCTCGCTGCGTGTGCTCTTATCTGTCCATCTCTCTCTCCTCTTCTCTCACTCTGGCAGTCTGTGCAGAGTATCTGAATGGGATGTAACATCGTTTGGCAAAGAAGAAAAATTCTCAGAGGCAGAATAAAAAATCATTATTCTCTTCTCAGTCAGATTCACAGCTTAGACTCACATTCAGACAGAAGCTCAACTCCATACTTCTCTCTATCCTCACAATCCAGAACCAGAGGACATTCAGACAATCAGTGCTGCTACATGAATAATATCACACAGAACAGCCTGGACTCAGGTCACATCTCCCCGTTTTCTCCTTCCTCACAGCCTCTTAGAGACAGAGAAGAGCTCCTGGTTCTCCTCTCTGTGAACAGGGCTCAGGGGTCACTGACCTGGCAGCTGTGGGCTATGTTCCAGGTCAAGAAGCTTCTATTAACCTTTTCCAGGAATTCCAGCCCTTCAGTATTACTTTCTTTACTGTATGTCAGCCTCCAAACAGGTTTTTATAGATGTTTTATAACGCAAGTGAGTGTGGAATTATCTTAGTATTTATGTAATTAACACCAGTAGTGACACTCTGATCAGTATATTGATTATCAGTAGCCAATGGTCCGATGGTCGTGTCTACAATAATGACTCGTTAAGCAGTCTGTACTGTAGCTCTGAGCAGCGGGTCTCAGATCACACAGAAGAAGACCTGTCTGTGTGTGATTCCACACCAGCCCTGGGATTCAGCTGCACTCACACGTGTCTCATGGACAGTCTTATAAATATTAAATTAGATGGAGCCTTGTAACAGTTAGTAGTTCAGGTGGGTAGCTGCGTCAGCATGCGTAGGCTGCAAAGGAACAAGTAATAGGTTTATTCCATGCTGAAAAAAAGAAGAAAGAGAACACAACGTTTCGGCCGTGGAGCCTTCTTCAGGTGTGAGAGAGACAGGGCAGTAGGCAAAGGTAAAGTAGCGGGAGAACAAAGGTTGAGAGAGAGGAGGAGTGAGAGGCGGGAGCAGGGGACAGAAAGAGAGGCCAATCAAGAGGTGTGAAGTCAGAATGGGTGCAGAGAGGTGTGAAATGAAACTTCCAATGAATGGAGAAAATTTAAAAGAACAGTAATCTGTCGTTAAGGGAAGGGAGAATGTGTGATCCTAGCTGCAGAATAAGTCTTTCTGATGTATGAGTTCGGAAAACCGTCTTTGAGAACACAGACGGAGAGATTAGAGTGGTCGTGGCCGTCAGAGGTGAAATGAGAAACAATGGGCTTGGAGAGATCTTTAATCTTCACAGCCCTGACGTGTTCTCTGAAGCGGTCTCCGAGTCTCCTTCCTGTTTCCCCAATGTAGATGGCTGGGCATTTACTGCAAGAGATACAGTAAATAAGGTTGCTGGAGGTACAAGATGCTGTCTGGGTGATCCGGAATTGTCCTGAGGGGCCTTGAATGAGTGTGGTGGTGGCTGTGTACAGATGCAGCCATTCAAAATGGGTGAGGTATTTCGCGGCATACCGCGAAACGCCCACCGGGGTATCACGCAGTTCACGTGTGTCACGTGACTAACTATCCGGCGTCGCCTTGTAAAACCGCCAGGGGGAGCTTAACCTCTCATGTACAGCATTTGAGCCTTTAATTTTGAACTGTGTATTACAGCATGTTAATCATCAGTCATTAAAATGTTGGTATATTTTATGAAAGCAAGATTGCTCAGTTGGACAAAAGTACACAACCTACCTTTATCAGAAATATTTATGCATCAAAGCCTTTACCGAAGATATTACTAATAGTATTAATAATGGATGACTTTGGACAAGCTGTATACTCAAAGTTGAATTTCTTTAGCACATTTGTACAAGCACTTGGAATCTGTCCAAGACATACTTTGTCAGGCATTTTGTTTTACTTCAACGGGCATAAAAACTTCCTTGCTTTTAACAGGGCGTTTCATAATTTCTAACTACGAAAATGATTTAAAATGCGACACCTATCATTCAACTAGAGCTTAAAATATCACAAGGATCCTCAAGAGCACAGCAAAGAGTGTATTAAAAGACACTTGTATTTATCAACGCTTTCTTTTCCGTATACCAGATTTTATGGAACCACTTCAGAGGGGTGTTCCAGGAATCGGCACTTTAAAGAAAAAAATTCACACCAGTATTCCATTTCTCCCTAAACATTGTAAGCTTCGAAGTCTTTAACTAACATGATACCGGAGTCAACAAGCATACTTTTAGAATTTGATTAAAAGGGAATATAATATGGAATCGCGTATCTCAAGAAATTAGTAACGATATAATTATATTCATGTTGCAAAAGAACTGCAACGGACATAAAAACTCCCTTGCTTTTAACAGAGCGTTCCATAATTTCTAACTACGAAAATGCCAGGTGAAAGGATTTGTAAACATATTTTGTTAAAGCAAGTCAGTTTTTTCCGCAGCACATAAAATACATTTTTCCAAGAAAGTTTAGCCTTTGTCACTAATGAAACCACTAAATAAAGACATAAATATAGAAATCTTAAGATTTGTTTTATTTAATGTTGGTAGCAGGATGAACTGTCAGAGTGTATATTTTGTGGCAGAGTTGCTGCAAGATGTTAACAGTGAAAAAGGAATTTAGAAATGAGTTATTTCAAGATGAAAAAGAAAACATACACGAAACATGGTTTCATTATGACCAGAATCGGTCTTGAGATATTTTTAACTTGATTTACAGTATTTGAGAGGTATTTCTTAACACCGATACTACAGTGCTTAAGTACTGCTCATGTATATGTTTCTAGGTTTATATTATGCATTTCATACGGTCAAATTACTTTTGAGCAACTAATAAGAAGCGCGAAACGGTATGCGTTTTAGTTTCGTTTTGTGCTGGGACCCGTGGATTGATTAGAGATATCAAGTACATACAAGTCATTTTTTAAATGTTGTAGTTCGTCTTGAAAAAATGTTCCGAGTACATCATCTATCAACAGTTACACAGGTTCTGTTTCCATATTGCGGATTTTGGTTAGGTATTATCAAATCCGGTGGCGCTGTGTGTTAGTTTACTGAGTCCCATGTCACATGGTCTGTGATTGAAACCTGTAAAACCGGTTTAATTCGTCACAGCCAGCACTCTTCAGGTGTGAGGGGCTTCTGCTCAGAATGAAACGCTAAAATGTTTGTGTATATTCTAATGGTAGTGGGGGCAGGGTGTGTGGGAACAGGTTTGGTTGAAATTGCATTGGAGATCTATGTTCTTCACACCTGAAACATTTTCACTGAAAGCATTTTCTTCGCAGTTTAACCGATCTTGTTACAGCATGTTACAGTTTACTATTATTAACCATATTAATTTTAAGTGCTTAATGTAAAATCTTGTAAAAATATATTTTCATTGTTCAAATATACATTAAGTCTGACTATCATATAATAAGTTAAATACAAAACTAAAGAAAAAATAGGGTTAAATATAATTCTAAATATTTTACTAACAATGTTAACTGTTTATGAATAATAAAATGTATTAACTAAGGAGTAGGATGGCACAGTTGTTAGTATGTTTTTTGTTTTGTTTCTTTTTCATAAATACAACAGTAGTACCTGATGTCTCAGTGGCTTTCAAAATTAAATTATGCATGCAAACCTGTGAACTAGAAAGATAACTAAGATATCCATCCATTATATTCCATAATATCCATGAAATAAATGGCGCTGAAATATGTGTGACGCAGTGGTGGCCTGACACGGTGAGGTGCCCTGGCAGCTGTATGATGCAGTGGTGGCCTGGCACGGTGAGGTGCACTGGCAGCTGTGTGATGCAGTGGTGGCCTGGCACGGTGAGGTGCGCTGACAGCTGTGTGGTGTGGCGCAGTTGTGGCCTGGTACGGTGAAGTGCGCTGGCAGCTGTGTGATGCAGTGGTGGCCGGGCACGGTGAAGTGCGCTGGCAGCTGTGTGGTGTGACGCAGTGGTGGCCTGGCACGGTGTGGTGCGCTGGCATATAATGAATATATATTCATGTGCATCCAACACACAGTTCAACGCTAGCAACTACACAAAATCTAAAATATGAGCTCTACTTGCCACTTACAATACCAACAGTACCAGCTAACTTTAGTAGTGACATTTTCATGGATCTTTTTAACAATAAAATTTACAACATCAGACTTCAGACACAATTAAACAGGCCTCAAAAAAGTCTGGTACAAACATTTTCAGCATGGTGAAACATGGTGAACATTTCCACCACTGCATCACACCACACAGCTGCCAGAGCACCTCACCGTGCCAGGCCACCACTGCGTCACATAGCTGCAAGCGCACCTCACCGTGCCAGGCCACCACTGCATCATACAGCTGCCAGGGCACCTCACCGTGTCAGGCCACCACTGCGTCACACCACACAGCTGCCAGTGCACCTCACCATGCCAGGCCACCACTGCATCACACAGATGCCAGCGCACCTCACCGTAACAGGCCACCACTGCATCACACAGATGCCAGCGCACCTCACCGTACCATGCCACCAGCTGCGTCAAACCACACAGCTGCCAGCGCACTTCACCGTGCCAGGCCACCACTGCGTCACACCACACAGCTGCCAGCGCACCTCACCGTGCCAGGCCACCACTGCATCACCCACCTGCCAGCGTACCTCACCGTGCCAGGCCACCACTGCATCACACAGCTGCCAGCACACCTCACCGTGCCAGGCCACCACTGCGTCACATAGCTGCAAGCGCACCTCACCGTGCCAGGCCACCACTGCATCATACAGCTGCCAGGGCACCTCACCGTGTCAGGCCACCACTGCGTAACACCACATAGCTGCCAGCGCACCTCACCATGCCAGGCCATCACTGAGTCAGAGATTAAATAAAACCTCATTCGCACCAAACAAATTTAAATTTCTAAATATCACACAACATGATCGAATTTAAGTCATTTTAATAACAATGAATAGTCACCTAGGCGTTACATTATAAACATTTATATTGATTTAAATAACGTTTTGATTTAAATCACAAATGCGGGTTTAAATATATGTGTTTTTTGATTCACAATCAGACAAATGCAACATAAATTGATATCTTTGTCTTCTAAGTATCTTAATAAGCTTTCAGCATAGCTTTCTCCCCGTTTAGATTTATTTTGGGATCAAATGTGGAAAGATTAGATTGTAATCGTTTTTATTTTTTAAATACATTTTAGAAAAGTGTAATCTATACTAAAAAGCTGTACACCACCTGCTATAAAGATACATATTGTAATACTTTCGGGTTCGGATAGGACAGACACAAGAACTCAGACTTGCAGAGTTAAAGCAAGTTAAAGCCTTGATTTTATATATCACCTTTAAAAGTGGCATCTCAAAGCAAAGTAAATACCCAACACTGATTGTACCCATCTGTCATGCTAATAAAGCAGCTTGAATTGAATTGAGAGGGGGGGGGGGGGTATATTTGCTTTGTGTATAAAGTACATTGTGAATGTTTTCACAGCCTTCACTTTGTCATTTTTATGCCATTTTTTGACCACGCACGAATATTCCGTATCTTCATATCACTTTCCACCCCCTCTACATTCTCAGAGTAGAACAGACTAACCTTCTAATGAAAGACGGTCCACCCCCCACGGACAGGAAAGGTGCCCACAGGCACTTAAACTTAATATGGTCAGTAACAGTAAACAGTAACATGGTCAGAAGGAGCACGTACAAATGTTTCCGAAATAACCACATGTAAGACTCTGATGCTTAAAATGTTTAGGGAGAAAGTGGAATACTGGTGTGTATTTTTTCTTTAAACTACCAATACCAGCCATATACAGTCTGTAACGTAGGGATTTCTATATGTCTTTATTTAGTGGTTACATTAGTGACAAAGGCTTTTTAGCTTCAGTAACGTGTACATATCTCCCCTTTTTATAAAACGACATGGTTGAAAACTGTTCCAGAGCCACTGTTGTTTCATCAGTGAAAAGTACATCATGAAATGCCTCTCCCTGTTCAATCCACTGGAAAAAAGAAAAGGAGCATAAAGCTTCTGATGGTCATAAACGATATTCATTTAGGAGCAGCATCAGAGGTATGTTTTTAACTGCACTGCATTGGAGAGAATACCATAGTGTGTGTTTTTTTTTACTCCCTGGCGGAAACTGGCTTCCAGAAGAATCAGTATGGCTCAGAGATTAAATAAAACTTCACAGACATTAACGAAGAGCATAACGCGTGTCCTGTATACACTGCAAGTACAACCCCCCTCTCTGCAGGAGTGCTGGCTGTGACGAATTGAACCGGTTTCACAGGAATTTTCAAAGTAGGAGGCGAGATTTCCAGCGAAAGACACCTCCCCCCATCAAAAACCCAGTAAGTACAGTACTTACTAGTTAAAGGCTAGGCTCCCGACTACGGCGAAAGGAACCCTTCTTTCATTAGAAGACAATGAACATATTTAAGCCCTGAATGAATTAATAGCAAACATGGTTTACATAAAAGACATTTTTCCAAGAAAGTTTAGCCTTTGTCACTAATGAAACCACTAAATAAAGACATAAATATAAAAATCTTAAGATTTTTAAAATACATGACTTTGCTAAAATTTATTTGAAAATAAAAACAATTACAACCGCCAGGGGAGAGAGAGAACAGGGGAGGGATGTTGGTTTTGCATAAGGGGCGGGGCTATGGAAATTAGGTCTGTTTGGGAATGTGTAGTTACATGTTCTGGCTGTTTGTGAATTATCGTTGTTGAATATGGAGTGTTGAGGTATTGATTTTGTGTAATGCTTTATGTTGAAAAATGAGGTGGATTTTGTTTATGATAAACAGGATAAACTGGGATGGGAGGAAGTTTTGGTTTTGCATAAGGGGCGGGATTATGATAATTGGAGGACTTTGCGAGAGTAAAATGGTTTGATTATTTGATTTTGTATTGTGGTTGTTATCTATGTTTTTGGTTTGTATTATGTTTATATGGTTGTTTTTGTTGGTTGGTTGTTATTATGGTTATTAATAATACGATCTATAGTTGAAATCTGAGCCTAAATAAAAAGAAAAAGCAAGTGTTTAGGTTTATGAACAATCTAATTACTTATTCGTTTAAAACGCTATATAAAATAAAGTTTATTATTAATTTGCTAGACAGAGCGGTGAACATTATTATGCATAAGACAAAGATAACGATCCTGATCAGTTTAGAAATCTTTGTACGCTGTAAGGTTTTTACTTCTTAAACTTTTAAAATACACGTTTTGAATAGAAAGAAATCCTCTTCCTGGTACAGTATGTATAGCAAACCAGCACATCTTTTTTCTCCAATCAGAGGGGTGTCAGATGGTGTCAGCCAATCACCATTCTGAAGCCCTACCATAATCTCTGGTATGGGGAGACCCCAGAATTCTGTCCCATAGTTTAGACAGATGATAGATACTTTTATTGATCCCGTGAGGGAAATAAAGTAAATAATTTTCATTTTAGGAAATTATTAAACGCTCGGTTAAAAGCAAAGGAGATTGTCTGTTATAGTGGACATAAAAACAAGAGTTCGCTGGCATTATATCCTGGAAGACACAGACCGGCGCCAGACTGGTAAAATGCCTGATGAACTAGGGATTGGACAGTTTCCAAGTGCTTGTACAATCGATGGAAATGTTCAAATAAATGTGCAAAAGAAATAAACAAAATAATCATTTATTTATTTTTCATATTGGGTAGCTAATGTCCTCTCTTTGCTAGTTAGTGGCTGTGTTTCTGCGTTGGGTAGCAACGGGTGACTGTTCTCAGGCGGAAGATGTAAACAGCTTAATGTTCGTGTTAAATAATTTTTTTAAATTCAATTAAACGGGCACAGTTAAGACATTAAATATACATATACATACTGTATACAGTACAGTTTGCATACGGTAATATGTTTATGTTACGCGATTAAAAAATAAATAAATAAAAATGAAAAGTCCAGCACCAGCTGGATGCGAACACACAACCTGTCAGCTGGTAGTCATGCACCTAGACCAGTAGGCTACAAGACAGCTCGCATGATCAGGTAGGCGAAACAGCCTTACACAGTCCTGCCGCAGTACATGGATATAATCATACCGTTATTAAATTCTTGAGATACGTGATTCCATATTATATTCCCTTTTAATCAAATTCTAAAAGTATGCTTGTTGACTCCGGTATCACGTTAAAGACTTCGAAGCTTACAATGTTTAGGGAGAAATGGAATACTGGTGTGTATTTTTTTCTTTAAAGTACCAAGACCAGCTATATACTGTATGTTTATGTTCCAAAATTAATATCGTTTATGGCCTTCACACGCGTTACAGTATGCTCCTATTCTTTTTATGCTCAGCTACTAAGATTTCCCTTCAGTGGTAAAATTCAATATCTACAACGGGCACAGTAAAGACGTTTACAGTAAGTCTTTCTACGACAGACCAACGGACCACGAGTGCCCCTGTCGGTCAACCAATCACGCACCGCGGTATTTTGCATCATCGCACGTCACGATGCACGACGCCGTAGCCAATTACCTCCAGTATGTGTCTGTACCGCGCACTTTGAATGGCTGCATCTGTATGCTGCCTCCAATCCAAACTTGGCCAGAACCTCATCGTACAACTCCAGGCAGTCCAGCTGGATGGAAGACATCGCATTCTGAGCCCTGGGCCACACCCGGCTCTCCTCAACCTAGAGCAGCCCCTCCAGTTCGACCCACAACTGTAGCTGTTTGTGGACTACAGTTCAGCATTTAATTCCATCATACCCTGTCAACTGGTGACAAAGCTCAGGGGATTAGGTCTGTGCAACTCTGTCTGCAACTGGCTGCTGGACTTTCTTATCGAGAGACCACAGGTGGTGCGGATAGGCAATAAAACATCAACACCACTCACCCTGAGCACTGGAACCCCACAAGGCTGCTGTCTGAGTCCAAGGTTGTACTCCCTATTTACTCACGACTGCACAGCAAGACACAGCAATAACCGCATCATCAAGTTTGCCGATGACACCACTATAATAGGACTGATCAGTGATGATGACGAGTCCACTTACAGGGATGAAGTTGTACAGCTGCTTAGGTGGTGTCATAGCAATAACCTGGACTTGAACATAAAGAAAACGAAAGAGCTAATAGTGGACTTTCGGAGACACAGGCCACACACTCACAGCCCACTCAGTATTGATGGAACGGAAGTGGAAACAGTCACCAGCTTTAGGTTTTTGGGAATTCACATCTCTAAAGATCTAACCTGGACTGTGAACACTGACTCTATCATGAAGAAGGCTCAGCAGCGCCTTTATTTCTTGAGGTGCCTCAAGCGATGGGGGATGCCAACACATGTGTTGGTGAACTTCTACCGCTGCACTATCGAGAGCGTCCTCACCAACGGGATCACCGTGTGGTATGGCAACACCTCTTCGCGAGAAAGAAAGGCACTGCAGAGAATGGTCAATATGGCCCAGAAGATCATCGGCTGCGGTCTCACCGAGATTAAACAGCTCTATGAGGACCGCTGCCGTGGTAGTATTCTGGCCATCACAGAGGACAGTTACCACCCAGGGCATGAGCTCTTCACCCCACTGCCCTCAGGCAAGAGATATAAGAGCATACGGACACTTACCACTAGATTCTTCAATAGCTTCTATCCACAAGCAGTGAGACTGGCGAACACATTTAGCCATCCCCCTCGGACCACACCTACACCATCACCATCTACCTCATTGTAATTTATTAATTGTACGTCTCCAGTCATTGTTTACACGTCTGTATTGTTTACATTCAAACTGTCTGCATGTTTACTTGCACATTGTCTATTGTTTGTTTGTACATTGTCTTGATGCACTGTTTGCACTTTGTTTTGTTTTTTACACTTGTTTTATAATCGAGAGACTTTCTGTAAGTAAGAATTCCATTGTACCAGTACCGGTTAC